>NC_057744.1:8344634-8354252 GCF_004010195.1 Chiloscyllium plagiosum | reverse complement strand
CTTTTAAGTCACATTCCCAAGATAAATTAAGGTTTTATAAAAAAAGGAGACATCTCAGCTCAGACAGTGCATTAAAGGTGTGAGGTGAGAGCCTGTCTGTATCGCAATCGTGAGTCAGACTGCTTCTATTTCCAAAGCAGGAATTTATAAAATGTTACATGGATTGACTGCCTGCATTGACTGCCTGAAGATTGTGCGCTTTTTAGGCAAAATAGCATGTATCTGCAAATACAATTCTACAAATATGAATTCACCCCATGGACTTATATGTGTGTGCGTGCATGACAGAGTGTGAGTGTGTGCATGTGAGTGTGTGAATGTGAGCACGCATGAGAGAGTTTGTGTTTGCACATGTGCATGCTGTTCAATATAGGTTTGATCAATATATTGTTTTAGTTCTGGATTCCAGTGGTGCTGAAAAAGCACAGCAGTTCAGGCAGCATCCGAGGAGCAGGAAAATCGACGTTTCGGGCAAAAGCCCTTCATCAGGAATACAGTTGCTCCTGCTCCTCGGATGCTGCCTGAACTGCTGTGTTTTTCCAGCACCACTCTAATCCAGAATCTGGTTTCCAGCATCTGCAGTCATTGCTTTTACCATATTGTTTCAGATGCATGACACTGTACCTTTTGCTATAAATTCTGTGTCTTTTGATCCTGCTCCACAGCTACCTGATGAAGGAGCAGTATTCTGAAGCTAATACTACCAAATAAACCTGTCGAACTATAACCTGATGTTGTGTGATTTTTAACTTTGTCCACCCCAGTCCAACACCAGCCTCCCCACATCATAAAAGGAAACAAATTGCAATCAACAGAAGGCTCTTCAATACGGCTCTTGATGAATGTAATGAAGGTCATGTGTGCATTTATAATTCAGTGATTGAATCGATGTCACTGTGACCAGAATTCCAGATCTTTATAATCATTTTGTTCAGATATATTATGCCACACCTCTGGAACAGGTGAGACGTGAACCCAGGCCTCCTCACTCAGAGATAGAGACACTACCATGTGCCACAAGAGTCCTTACCAGAGTTCTATTTCTTAACATGAAATACATTCCAGGTGTTCTACAGATGAAGAGGCTGGCTCAAGCCAGCAACACAGTAAAGGAAAAATGAATTCAGTCACAATGTTAACAAAAAGTGATTAGATTATGGCAATGGTGATGGAAATCCAGTTCACAAAATTTAAAAATATCAACCATTCTCACAGGACAAAAACAATCCTTAGACACTGTTGCAATAAGATGAGGAAATGCTGGAAACACTTTGCAAATCAGCAATATCTATGGAGACAGAATGGACTCGCATCAGCAATTTTTATTTCCAATCGCTATCATTGATAAATTTTGCAGTATCTGACTCTCTACCAACTGGAATTGTCTATGAACTGGAGTTTATTATATTCCTTTATTGCAGACCATCAACTGGAATCCATTCTGAACTTATCCAGGTCCTGAAGGTTTCCCAGGTTCCCTTGGAACAGTTGACAAATTTCCAGCAAAGAATGGTAGTCATTCTTATTCGTAGTCACTGTTGTTTGCAGCAAAGTTCTCAAACAGTTAATTCTGGAGCCTGATTTATCTGATGTCTCATGATACTGGATAGAGAAGTGAGGGGTCCAGCTCTTAATCCAAGAGCTGTCATTTCTGGCTCCCCTTCGTCTTAGCAATTATGTCTAGCTAGTTAACATAATCAGTACCTCTTACTATCATCCAATATATGACATCATCTTATTAAGACAACTCACTTTTTGATTAGATTAGATTCCATACAGTGTGGAAACAGACCCATCGGCCCAACCAGTCCACACCGACCCTACGAAGGGTAACCCACCCAGACCCATTTCTCTCTAACTAATGCATCTAACACAATGGGCAATTTAACATGACCTGCACATCTTTGGATTGTGGGAAGAGACCAGAGCACCCGGAGGAAACCCACGCAGACACGGGGAGAATGTGCAAACTCCACACAGACAGTCACCCGAGGCCGGAATCGAACCTGGGACCCTGGTGCTGTGAGGCTGCACTACTAACCACTGTGCCATCGTGCTGCTCCAATTGGAGGGTTGAATCTGGGATGAGGTGGGGAAAGGGGAATTTGGAAACTAGTGAAGTCGATGTTGATGCCATTGGTTGAAGGGTCCCAAGGCAGAAGATAAGGCATTGTTCTTCCATTTGGTTTGGATTAAGCAGTGGAGGAGGCCCAGGACTTGCATGTCCTTGGGGGAATGGAAGGGGGAGTTGAAGTGGTTGGTCATAGGATGATGGGGTTGTTGGGTGCATGTGTCCCAGAGATGTTCCCTGAAGTGCTCCTCGAGTTGACGTCCTGTCTCCTGATGTAGAGGAGACCACATGAAGAGTAACTGACACAGTTGATGAGGTGGGTGGATGAAGGGCTTATGCCTGAAACGTTGACTCTCCTGCTCCACGGATGCCGCTTGACCTGCTGTGCCTTTCCAGCACCACACTTTTTGACTCTGGATTATTTAAAACTGTAGAAAAGAGGATTGGTGACAGGACACTACCCCATCAAAAGTGGCCAATGATTGGTTCTGCGAACATACAGCATGGTTAGCAGTGGTGGATCATTGAAAGGATCATGCGGCTTAAAAACGTTAACTTTGATTTCCCTCCACAGATGCTGCCAGACCTGCTGAGCTTTTCCAGCAATTTCTGTTTTTGTCTGTGATTGTTGCTTGTATACCTCTTAGGTCAAAATAGTGAAAAAAATCCATATGAGTCATCAAAAAGGATTGTCAGAATTAAGTGAGATTAACACTTTTAAGAGCATTAGCACTTTCAGAATATTCAGACAGTCGGCAGCTGCAAGTGGTTAAATGGAAAAGCAGACTGCTGTCCTTTGGAAGAAAAGGTAGGATAATAGGTTAAAATTGACACTTCTGGGCTGGTAAGGGATGCAATAAAGGTGATGCAGCAGTAAAAAGATGAAGTGAAAAATCACACAACACCAGGTTATAGTCCAACAGGTTTATTTGGAAACACTAGCTTTCGGAGCAATGTAACTGAAATTATATATTGAAAAAGACCTGGATTGTTTGTTGAGTTTCTCATCTTTTAGAATGAACGTGTTGGTTTCAGTTCTTTCATATTTAAATCCCAGAACAGGTTCTTCAATTTACATATGAAAGAACTGAAACCAACATGGTCATTCTAAAAGATGAGAGACTTAACAAACAATCTAGGTCTTTTTCAATATATAATTTTAGTTACATCACACTGTAAACTTATGCTATAAATTCTGTCTTATGATCTTATACTCCACAACCACCTGATGAAGGAGCAGCACTCCAAAAGCTAGTGCTTCCAAATAAACCTGTTGGACTATAACCTGGTGTTGTTTGATTTTTAGCTTTGTACACCCCAGTCCAACACCGGCACCTCCGAATCATAAAAAGGATGAGTCACTCTTGGCAATTAGAATCCTTAAAGAAGAATGATTTGTAGGGGTAGTCCCAATTTGAAGGTTGACTTCATCACAGTGAGTAATGTCACGCAATCCTGATGAAGGGCTTTTGTCCGAAATGTCAATTTTCCTGCTCCTCGGATGCTGCCTGACCTGCTGTGCCTTTCCAGCACGATTCTAATCCTAGCATGTTCCTATTCATATATCCATCCAAATGCCTTTTAAATGTTGCAATTGTACCAGCCTCCACCACTTTCTCTGCCAGCTCATTCCATACATGTACCACCCTCTGCGTGAAAAAGTTGCCCCTTGAGTCTCTTTTATATCTTTCCCCTCTCACCCTAAACCTATGCGCTCTAGTTCTGGACTCCCACACTCCAGGAAAAGACTTTGTCGATTTATCCTACCCATGCCCCTCATGATTTTGTAAACCTCTTCAAGGTCACCCCTCAGCCTCTAACGCTCCAAGGAAAACAACCCTAGCCTGTTCAGCCTCTCCCCATAGCTCAAGTCCTTCAACCCTGGCAACATTCTTGTAAATCTTTTCTGAACTTTTTCAAGTTTCACAACATCTTTCCGATAGGAAGGAGACCAGAATTGCACGCAATATTCCAACAGTGGCCTAACCAACGTCCTGTAAGCTGCAACATGACATCCCAACTCCTATACTCATTTCTCTGACCAGTAAAGGAAAGCATACCAAACGCCTTCTTCACTATCCTATTTACCTGCGACTCCACTTTCAAGGAGCTATAAACCTGTACTCCAAGGTGTCTTTGTTCAGCCACAATCTCTAGGACCTTACCATTAAGTGTATAAGTCCTGCTAAGATTTGCTTTCCCAAAATGCAGCACCTCACATTTATCTGAATTAAACTCCATCTGCCACTTGATAAAAACAAGGTCAGCAGATGCTGGAAAACAGAGTCTAGGTTAGATTGGTGCTGGGAAAGCACAGCAGGTCAGGCAGCATCCGAGGAGCAGGAAAATTGACGTTTTGGGCAAAAGCCTTTCATCAGGAATAGAGGAAGGACTTTTGCCCGTAACGTCGATTTTCCTGCTCCTCGAATGCTGCCTGACCTGCTGTGCCTCTCCATCTGCCACTTCTCAGCCTATTGGCCCATCTGTTCAAGATCCTGTTATAAGCTGAGGTAACCTTCTTCGCTGAACATTACACCTCCAATTTTGGTGTCATCTGCAAACCTACTAATTATACCTCTTGCGTTCACATCCAAATCATTTATGTAAATGACAAAAAGTAGTGGACCCAGCTTCGACCCTTGTGGCACTCCACTGGTCACAGACGTCTAGTCTGAAAAACAACCCTCCACCACACAGAGTATACAGGGCAATTCAAAAGAGTCAGAAAACAGAATCTGAGAGGAAACTAGTTAAAAGAATGTGAATGTTCTTTGGGAGACACGTGATTGAAACCACAAATTTGGAGGGAAATTGTAGAAAGGCCACAGACAAAGATGTTTCTTTAATGATTTGGGGATGGGAATGTACATTGGCTTTAGGCCATAAAAGGTGGGAAAGTGTCAATGAAGAAGCAGGAACTCTCCATCTAAATTTCAGAAGGCAGGAAAACTGTCATTTGATTCATAGGAGGTCGGAAACTGCCATTTTGATCGCAGAAAGGGCAGGGAAACCTCAAGACAGCAATGCCAGCTAATATTGATATTTAACAGAATCAAAACATCACTAAAAAATAATGCAGCATATTATTTATTCATTCACAGAAGGTCTGTGTGTGTGTGGGCTTAACCAGCATTCATTTCCTTTGCCAAATTGACTGGAGAAGATGGTGCTGAGTCCACTAGGGTAACACAGTGGCTCAGTGGTTAACACCACTGCCTCACAGCACCAGGGACCAGGGTTCGATTCCAGACTCAGGTGACTGTCCGTGTGGAGTTTGTGCATTCGCCCTGATTCCACAAGGTGCTTCAGTTTCCTCCCAGACTTGTGCAGGTTAGGTGGATTGGCCATGGGAAATAGCCCATAATATCCAGGGATGTGCTGGTTAGGTGGATTGGCTATGGGAAACGCAGGGTGTCAGGGATGGGGTAGGTCCAGCTGGGATGCTCCTCAGAGGATTGGTGTGGACTCAAAGGGCTGAATGGCCTGCTTCCACACTGTGGCAATTTTGTGATTCTTGAACTCCTGCAGTCCTTGGAGTGTCAAGGGAGGGAGGGAAGAGAGTTCCAGTGTTTGAACAAAGTGACAGTGAAGGAATGGGAATGCACTGCGTGTGCTTTAAACAATCCTTGGATAAGCACATGGATGATTATGGGATAATGTAGGGGGATGGGCTTCGATTAGTTCACATGTCTGCGCTGTATTGTTCTATGGAGGAAAGTTTGCAGATGATGATGTTCCCATGTATCTGCTGTCCTCATTCTAGCTAGTAAAAGTTGCAGGCTGCAAAATGCTATCAAAAAAACTTTGCTGAGTTACTGCAGTGAATCTTGTAGATAATAACGCTGCTACCTTTCTGCATCTATGGTGAGGGGAGTAAATGTTGGTAGGACTGGGTGGGTGCTAATCAAGTGGGCTGGTTTGTCCTGGACACTGTTAAGTTTTTTGAGTATTGTTGGAGCTACATTAATCCAGGGAAGTTAGATTATTCCATCACATTTCTGACTTGTGCCTTGTTAATATTGAACAGACTTTGGGGAAGGCAGAAGATGAGTGATTCAGCACTAACTTCCTAGTTTCTGATCGGCTGTTGTAGCTGCAATATTCATATGGTTGATCCAGTTCATTGTGTTGTTGTAATACAGAGTTTAAAAGCTTGGAATGAATTTAAAACAAGGGATTTAAAACAAGATTGAGATGCTCCCAGATTAAAAGCAGCAGATCATAGACAAATTTACAACTACTTTTTTGAATTAAAAATAAATAACCACATTGAATAATTCTGTGTCAAGGATTTACTATCATAAATGGGGCAAAGACAACATCAGATTTGACATTTTTGGTGAAAACAGCCCTAAATTGCAGAACTGTTTCAAAATTAGATGCCAAGTTTCAAGCTGTTAAAGAAAATATACTATTGTATTCAGCAGATCCAACAGTTGTCACTATTATATATCATCAAAATAAAAAAGAAGGCAACAATACTTTGTGGAGAAGTTCTAACAGCTTTTGAAATAATGTTAATCTCAGAGCAAATAACATTTTTCAAAAGGCAAGATTAAGAGGATAGTTCAACATCGCGAAGAATTGTAAATAATTTCATTAATAACTTCAATAGAATAGTGAAGAACTGTCACAGTAGAGCTTTGAAATCAGAATTCACAAAAGACAGAATTATTGTTTTGATCATTAATGAGTCTTTGGCAGATTCATTACAGTCAAAGAAAAGTTTGACTTTGAGGCAAGCTATTCAAATGGTACTAGATGCAGAAACTGGGAGAACTCACAGACAAACCCTGAGAAAAGAACAGCCATTACACAGGAGATGAAAGAACTCTCTATGAGCCATAAACTCTTGCAAACAAGCCAAAACAAAGAATTGGTTAAAGAGAACATACTCAGAGTCAGTGTCAATGGTAAGGAATAAGCAAGCCTCACAGGTACAATCAGTGCTCAATTATGACAAAAGATGTCCAACTAACAACAGTAAGCCGCCTCCAGAAGATGTGTAGATGTGGAACATGGTTTCAGAGCAGCTGAAAGCCAAATGCTCACTCATACTAATGAGATAGAGCTGACCTTACTGGAAAAGATGCTGAAAGCATTCCTAGAGGCATTTGAAGACTAAACTAACATGAGTTTGACTCAACAAAGAGTCATTGAGATGTACAACACAGGAACAGTTCCTTCACTTCAACTTATCCATGCCAACCAGATATCTTAACCTAATCTAGTCCCATTTGCCAGCACTTGGCCCATATCTGTCTAAACCCTTCCTTTTCATATACTCATCCAGATGCCTTTTAAATGTCTACAATTGTACCAGCCCCCACCACTTCCTCGGGCAGCACATTGCATACACACACCACCCTCTGTGTGAAAAAGTTGCCCCTTAGGACCCTTTTAATTTTTTTCCCTCTCTCCCTAAACCTATGCCCTCTAGTTCTGGATTCCCTCACCCCAGTGAAAAGGCCTTGTCTATTTATCCTATCCATGCCCCTCATGATTTTATAAACTTCTATAAGGCCACCCTCAGCCTTCGACGCTCCAGGGAAAACAGCCCCAATCTGTTCAATCAATGGATATCACATTAATTTTATGCTTCTACAGGAGTAAGTGCCACTGTTCTATGAGATCAAGTAGGACGGTTGATGAAACAGAAGTTACAACCTACAGAGATAACACCCAAGAGTAAAAGTATGAGGCAAGTAACCCTGCGAAGCAAAAGGTGTAAGAGAGTTAAAAATGCATACTGCTCATTTTGTGCCTGCATGGATGACCTAACTTTAAGAACCTTATGGTAGCCCAAGGAATTCAACTAGTTCAAGAAGGAAAATGACATCACTGAACTGGTAAAGGCACAACTGGTGAAAGATTTTATTGAGCTTCCCAGACTCAAAGTGCAACCCATGATTGGCATGAGATAATTGTTTCAAACTGTCAACAGAAAAGAAAACTAACACAAACCCAAGAACAAAACTTCAGTCCTTTGTCTTTAGTGAAGAATTTTCAGCACCAGTGACAAAGGAAATGCTAAGTAAGCAACAATCCTTCAGTACCATGACTGAGAATGTGAGAATATTCAGTGCACCAAGAAGACATCCAACATATTTCATAAATTGGAATAAACAACTCAAATACTTCAACATAAATATATTAAGATTGAAGGGTAGGATTTGCTTGGGTAAAATGGAGATGAACTGTATGTCACCCTATATCGAAGACAGATGAATATGTGCAACACAGATTAATAAGGTTAGCACTGCTGCCTTCCAGTGCCAGGGACCTGGGTTCGATTCCAGCCTTAGGCGACTGTCTGTGTGGACTGTCTGTTTGTCCCTGTGTCTGTGTAGGTTTCCTCCCACAGTCCAAAGATGTGCATGTTAGGTGAATTGGCCGTGCTAGATTGCCCATAGTGTTCGGGGATGTATAGGTCAGGTACATTAGTCAGAGTAACTGTAGAGCAGTAGCATAAGGGATTGGGTCTGGGTGGGTTACTCTTCAGAGGGCCGGTGTGGACTCGTTGGGCCAAAATGGCCTGTTTTCACACTGTCAGGATTCTATGATTCTAAATTCAGTTCAGGGTTAAATTGACTGAACTGTGTACATTTTGTGATTGCTGTTTTTAATTTTTAAACATTGTCAGTATCCATTATAAGGTTAGATGTATTGAGAGTAAAAAAAACATTCTGAGTATGCTGCCACATATAAAGGTGAGTTTTTTTTAACACATTTATTGATGAACATAAAATTTTAGTAAGACCGCATCTGGAATATTACATAGTTTTAATCTCCTTCCCTTTCTTTTAATGTAATTGTGACGTACTTTCAACTTTTTTTTTCATGAGGAAGGTTCTCCTTCTGCCTGTTGCTTGCCATAGAGGGTGAGCAACAAAGGTTCACCAGAATGGCATCACAGCATTTCCCATCTTAGACTTGCACGGTGTACAATCTAAGAATCTTGGCATATCTTTACCATGTACAATAGGCAAAACCTTCACCTTTTGGTAGAGGGATAAGACAGTGTTACTTTCTGGGTCTGTAGATTGTGAAGGAGCAAAAATGGCCTTTGCAGTGATATGTACTTCTTGTCAGATGTGGGAGTTTAAAGAGAGTTTAAGGGTTACTGCAGATTATATCTGCCTTAAATGCTGTTGGATGTGAATCTTATCAGATCGAATGGATTGGTTGGAGAGACAGATAGAAGCGATGAGGAATTTGCAACAGCAACAGTATGTGATGGATGGCAGTTATAGGAAGGGGGGGGAATGTCTCAGATGCAGTCACATAGATGGGTTAACTCCAGGAAGGGTAAGAGAGGTAGGCAGCTAGTGCAGGAGTCTTTTGTAGATATACCCATTTCAAACAGGTATGCTGTTTTGGAAAATGAAGGGGGTGATGGATTCTCAGGGGAACGTAGCACGGATAAACAAGTTTCTGGTATTGAGACTGGCTCTAATGCAATGAGGGATACGTTGGCTTCCAAGAGATCAATTGTGTTAGAGGATTCTGTAGTTCGAGATACAGACAGACGTTTCTGTGGCCAGCAG
>NC_057744.1:8333011-8343639 GCF_004010195.1 Chiloscyllium plagiosum | reverse complement strand
ACAGGATTAGGCAAGAACTTTCGAAAGCTGATTGGAGGCAGATGTTCACAGGTAAAGGGACGGCTGGAAAATGGGAAGCCTTCAGAAATGAGATTACAAGAATCCAGAGAAAGTATATTCCTGTCAGGGTGAAAGGGAAGGCTGGTAGGTATAGGGATTGCTGAAGAAATTGAGGTTTTGTTAAGAAAAAGAAGGAAGCATATGTCAGGTATAGACAGGATAGATCGAGTGATCCTTAGAAGAGTATAAAGAAAGTAGGAGTATACCTAAGAGGGAAATCAAGAGGGCAAAACGGGGACATGAGATAGCTTTGGCAAATAGAATTAAGGAGAATCCAAAGGGTTTTTACAAATATATTAAGGACAAAAGGGTAACTAGGGAGAAAATAGAGCTCCTCAAAGATCCTTTGTGTGGAGCCTCAGAAAATGGGGGAGATACTAAATGAATATCTTGCATCAGTATTTACTGTGGAAAAGGATATGGAAGATATAGACTTTAGGGAAATAGATGGTGACATCTTGCAAAATGTCCAGATTACAGAGGAGGAAGTGCTGGATGTCTTGAAACAGTTAAAGGTGGATAAATCCCCAGGACCTGATCTGGTGTACCCCAGAACTCTATAGGAAGCTAGAGAAGTGATTGCTGGGCCTCATGCTGTGATATTTGTATCATTGATAGTCACATCGATAGGCAAACGTGGTGCCACTGTTTAAGAAGGGCGGTAAAGACAAGATAGGGAACTATAGACCAGTGAGCCTGACCTCAGTGGTGGGCAAGTTGTTGGAGGGAATCCTGAGGGACAGGATGTACATGTATTTGGAAAGGCAAGGACTGATTCGGGATAGTCAACATGACTTTGTGTGTGGGAAATCATGCCTCACAAACTTGATTAAGTTTTTTGAACAAGTAACAAAGAAGATTGATGAGGGCAGAGCAGTAGATGTGATCTATATGGACTTCAGTAAGGCGTTCGACAAGGTTCCCCATGGGAGACTGATTAGCAAGGTTAGATCTCACAGAATACAGAGAGAACTAGCCATTTGGATACAGAACTGGCTCAAAGGTAGAAGACAGAGGGTGGTGGTGGAGGGTTGTTTTTCAGACTGGAGGCCTGTGACCAGTGGAGTGCCACAAGGATCGGTGCTGGGCCCTCTACTTTTTGTCATTTACATAAATGATTTGGATGCTAAGAAGTAAAGTTAGTAAGTTTGCAGATGACACCAAAATTGGAGGTGTAGTGGACAGCGATGAGGGTTACCTCAGATTACAACAGGATCTGGACCAGATGGGCCAATAGGCTGAGAAGTGGCAGATGGAGGTTAATTCAAATAAATATGAGGTGCTGCGTTTTGGGAAAGCAAATCTTAGCAGGACTTATACACTTAATGGTAAGGTCCTAGGGAGTGTTGCTGAACAAAGAGACCTTGGAGTGCAGGTTCATAGCTCCTTGAAAGTGGAATCGCAGGTAGATAGGGTAGTGAAGAAGGCGTTTGGTATGCTTTCCTTTATTGGTCAGAGTATTGAGTACAGGAGTTGGGATGTCATGTTGCAGCTGTACAGGATATTGGTTAGGCCACTGTTGGAATATTCTGTGCAATTCTGGTCTCCACCTATCGGAAAGATGTTGTGAAACTTGAAAGGCTTCAGAAAAGATTTACAAGGATGTTGCCAGGGTTGGAGGATCTGAGCTACAGGGAGAGGCTGAACAGGCTGGGGCTGTTTTCCCTGGAGCGTCGGAGGCTGAGGAGTGACCTTATAGAAGTTTACAAAATTATGAGGGGCATGGATAGGATAAATAGGCAAAGTGATTTTCCTGGGGGAGGGGGAGTCCAGAACTAGAGCGCATAGGTTTAGGGTGAGAGGGGAAAGATATAAAAGAGACCTACAGGGCAACATTTTCACGCAGAGGGTGGTACGTGTATGGAATGAGCTACCAGAAGAAGTGGAGAAGGCTGGTACAATTGCAACATTTAAGAGGCATTTGGATGGGTATATGAATAGGAAGGGTTTGGAGGGATATGGGCCGGGTGCTGGCAGGTGGGACTAGATTGGGTTGGGATATCTGGTTGGCTGAAAATGTGTTGCTGGAAAAGTGCAGCAAATCAGGCAGCCTCCCAGGAGCAGGAGAATCGACGTTTCGGGCATGAGCCCTTCTTCAGGATCTGGTTGGCATGGACGGGTTGGACCGAAGGGTCTGTTTCCATGCTGTATATCTCCATGACTCTATGACTCTATGGTGCAGTTGTTGTTTCTTCATTACCACAATATTGCTTGGGATTTTTCAGAGCTTAAGACATCTAGAGTTGAACACCAAGGTTAGTGCAAATTGTTAATATTTATTGCCTATGAACTATATACAAAAGTAATGCAGAACGGAGTTTTTCTTCTTCCATTAGACTGCAGTTCCTTGTATTTGGACATTTTCACATAGTTACTTATGCACATATTCAGCAGCTATTGTCGCAGTTTTGAAAACTTTACTCCACATTTATTATCATCTCAAAGTATAAAGTCACTTGGCCTGATGTCAGTCCATGCAGCCAGGAAAAATAAGAATGACCAGTGACCGTGATTTCCTGTTTATCCCCAGCTTCCTTCATTCTCTGGTTGATATCCTCCATTTCTATGTTACATTGGTTCAAAGTCGAGAGACTTATGGGTGATTTTTTGATGTCACTTCCTTCTCATTTTAACCAGTTAAAATGTCAGATTTCCTTCCAGAAAAGGTTTTCATGGCAACTGTTACCATTTCCAGAATTTTATTTCATTTAAAGTTACACTGCTGTAATGGTGAGATTTGAACTCCTTTCTCTCGATCCTTAATCCAAAAATGTTAGGTAACATATAATGCTGCACTGCCCTGGTGTCTTATTTTATTATGTCTTTATCAAGTTCTTTGGATTTTTTTCATGTGCAAAATCTTTTCTTTCTTAAAAAAAAAGGACAAATTTGTGTTCATGAAGGAAAGCCTGCAAACCTATTCCTGATTGAACCATAATTCTGGTTTGTTTATACATTCAAACCCGTGGTTGAAAACCCAGCCCTGGGTGGGGATTATTGCAATATTATAAGCACCTCTGTACCTAGCAATCATTGACAACAAACAAGGCTGTACAGAAAGGAAATTTGCTTCAGATATGTGGATACGGAGCTTGCAATGGTGTATTTCAAGATTTCTGTATATTGAGGCAACTGAATCATACACAGACAGTTACCTGTTAATTTTTCTTCTTATTAAATGACATTTGTCCTCCAGGCTACAACTATCCAGTTGCATGAGATAGTAAATAGAGGCTGTTACTTGTGTTGCCTGTTAAGAACTTCATGCATCAATCGCGTGAAACATGATCAATGCGAATAATTTGGCCCCGAGTTTAAAAATGAGGGTATGATCAGTGGAGGGGAACTGGAAAGCCAGCAGAGAGTCTGATTATACGGAGACATGACCAATTTTATCGACAAGGCATCCTTTAATAAAAATACACTGGCGCCTGCACAAGCTTCCTGATCTCTGACTTGGCTGGGAATGGGAATCGAGCAGCTGGAAGCTACAGCTGGGACGGCTTCCAACTTCAATGGGACGGGATGTCTGGAAGGCAATTGGAGACAGGAGTCAGGGCTTGACAGATTGTTGCGTTGGGGAAAACCAACTTTTTGAATGTTCTTGGTGCAGAGGTGATGCAGGGGCTGGAGAAATCCAAACACAGACAGCTAGAAACATAGAAACTAGGAGCAGGAGTAGGCCATTCAGCCCTTTAAGCCTGCTCCTCCAATCAGTATGATCATGACTGATCATCTAACTCACAACTCGTTCCTGCTTTCAACACACATCCTTAGATACCTTTAGCCCAAAGAACTATATCTAACCCCATCATAAAAACATTCAGTATTCTTCCTTCAACTGCTTTCTGTGGCAGAGAATTCCTTAGTTTCACTATTGTCTGGGTGAAGAAATTTCTCCTCATCTCAGTCCTGAATGGCCTACTTGGTATTCTGAGCCTATGACCCTTGGTTCTGCACTCATCATTAGGAACACCCTTCCTATATTTACCGTGTCTAGTCCTGCTTAGAATTTTGTACATCTCTGAAGATCACCCTCGTTCTTCTAAATCAGTGAAAAATCCAGTCTCACCCTGTACATCAGTCCTCCCTTTGCAGGAATTAGATTAGATTCCCTACAGTGTGGAAACAGGCCCTTCGGCCCAACAAGTCTACACCAACCCTCCGAAAAGCAACCCACCCAGATCTATTCCCCTACATTTACTCCTGACTAATCCACCTAACACTACGGGCAATTTAGCATAGCTAATTCACCTAACCTGTACATCTTTGGACTGTGGGAGGAAACCCACGCAGAAACAGGGAGAATATGCAAACTTCACACAGACAGTTGCCCAAGGCAGGAATTGAACCCGGGTCCCTGGTGCTGTGAGGCAGCAGTGCTAACCACTGAGGCACTGTGCCACCCTATTAGACTGGTAAGCCTTTTAATGTGCTCCCTTTGTTATATGATCATCTGCAAACAACTCCACTGAGCCAGCCATGTGGTTAAGATGTGTGGAGCTGGAAAAGCACAGCAGGTCAGGCAGCATCCGAGGAGCAGGAAAATTGACATTGATTCTCTTGCTCCTCGGGTGCCTCCTGACCTGCTGTGCTTTTCCATCACCACATTTGACTCTTATTTCCAGCATCTGCAGTCCTCACTTTCTCCATGTGATTAAGATGCCTAAGTTTCAATCATCAAAGCAAATCTCAGCTCAAGGAAGGCATTCTGACAAATGGAAGACAAAGGAAGTGTTTCAAGGAACCCTTGAAGGGTTTTGCTGAAGAAATGCAACAAGATGTTAATGTTTGGGAGACACTCATTCAGAAGAGACTGACCTGGAGGAGAGTGCTGTCTGAGGCTCTTTGAGTAAACTTCTTTGAGTAAAAAAGGTGTGGAAAATCAACCAGAGAAAGGAATGACAGCAATTTCAAGGTGAGGACCAATTTCACCTCATGCAAACACCTGCTGAATGTGTTGCTGGACATTCTACTCTCTGATCAGTCTCATCAGCCACAAAAAGACCCACAGGACACATGACCAGTGACACGGAATTTCCTTGCTGAACAATCATACTCATTAGTGAGTGATTGCCAATGACGTTCCTCTCCCTCTACAACCAAAGCATCCTTCCTCAGATAAGGAGACTGAAAGTGCACACTATATTCCAGGTGTGGTCTCACCAAGGCCCCATACAATTGCAGCAAGACACCCCTACTTTTGTATTTAAATACTCTCACTATGAAGGCCAACATGCCATTTGCTGTCTTCACTGCCTGCTACAGCTGAGGACTTGCTTTCAGGACACGCAGGACTCAATCCAACTCCCCCTTCCCCAATCTATCGCCATGCAGGTAATAATTTGACTTGTTTTTTTCTCTTGTTACCAATAACCTCACATTTTTCCATCTCCGACTTCATAAGCCATGTGTTTGTTCGCTCATCCAGCTGTCCAAATCACACTGAACATAGAACATAGAACAATACAACGCAGTACAGGCCCTTCGGCCCTCGATGTTGCACCAACCTGTGGAACCAATTTGAAGCCCATCTAACCTACACTATTCCATTATCATCCATATGTTTATCCAATGACCATTTTTAAATGCGCTTAAAGTTGGTGAGTCTACTGCTGTTGCAGGGAGGGCATTCCATGCTGTTCCTTCTCTCTGAGTAAAGAATCTACCTCTGACATCTGTCCTATATCTATCACCCCTCAGTTTAAAGCTAGGTCCCCGCCATCACCATCTGAGAAAAAGGGCTCCCAGTGTCCACCCTATCTAACCCTCTGATTATCTTGTATGCCTCTAATAAGTCACCTCTTAACCTTCTCTCTAATGAATACAACCTCAAGTCCCTCAGCCTTTCCTCATAAGACCTTCTCTCCATATCAGGCAACATCCTGGTAAATCTCCTCTGCACCCTTTCTAATGCTTCCACATCCTTCCTATAATGTGGCGACCAGAACTGCACACAATATTCCAGATGCGCCCGCACCAGAGTTTTGTACAACTGCAACATGACCTCATAGCTCTGAAACTCAATCCAACTCTGCCAATAAAAACCTAATACACCATATGCCTTCTTAACAACCCTATCAACCTGGGTGGCAACTTTCAGGGATCTCTGCACATGGACACTGAGATCCCTCTGCTCATCCACACTACCAAGAATCTTACCATTACCCCGGAACTCTGTGTTCCTGTTACTCCTTCCAAAGTGAATCATGTTTCCACATTAAACATCATTTGCCACCTCTCAGCACAGCTCTGCAGTTTATCTATGTCCCTCTGTAATCTGAAACATCTTTCAGCACTGTCCACAACTCCACAAACTTTATTGTCATCCTCAAATTTACTAACCCTTCCTTTTATGCCCTCATCCAGGTCATTTATAAAAATGGCCCCAAAACAGATCCTTGTGGCACACCATGAATAACTGAGCTCCAGAATGAACATTTCCCATCAATCACCACCCTCTTCTTTCAGCTGGCCAATTTCTGATCCAAACTGCTAAATCACCCTCAATCCCATGCCTCCATATTTTCTGCCATAGCCTCCCATGGGGAACCTTATCAAATGCTTTACTGAAATCCACCTGTTTTGTCACTGTCTCAAAGAACTCAATAAGATTTGTGAGTCATGATCTACCCTTCACAAAACCATGCTGACTATCCCTAATCAAATTATTCTTTTCTGGTTGATTATAAATCCTATCTCTTATAATTCTTTCTAAAACTTTACCCACAATCAAACTAAGGCTCACTGGCCTATATTTACCAGGGTTGTCTCTACTCCCTTTCTTGAACAAGAGGACAACCTTTGTTTTCCTCCAGTCTTCTGGCAGTATTCCTGTAAACAATGATGGTGTAAAGATCAAAGCCAAAGGCTCTGCAATCTCCTCCCTACCTTCCCAGAGAATCCTAGGATAAATCCCATCTGGCCCAGGGGATTTATCTATTTTCACATTTTCCAGAATTGCTAACACCTCGTCGTGTACCTCAATCTTGTCAATTCTGAAGCATCTCTGCATCCTCCTCATGGTTCACCTTTCTATTCAATGTTCTGGCATCGGCAAACTTCGAGGTATTATACTTATTCTTTCATCTAAATCATTATTACATATGTGAATAACTGCGGCCCAAACAATGATCGCTATGGTACCTCACTAGACACTGGCTGCCACTCTGAAAATTATCTGTTTATTCCTACTCTGTTTTTCCCATCTCCCAGCCAGTTTTCTGTTCATTCAGTACACTACCTCCAATCTCATATGCTTTAGTTTAACATGCTAATCTCATATGTGTGACCTTATTAAAAGCTTTCTGAAAGTTCAAGTAAATCACATCACTGGCTCCCCTGATCAATTTGATTAGTTGCATTGTCAAAATTCCAATAGCTTTGTCAAGCATGATTTTCCTTTTGTAAACCCGTGCTAACATTGTCCAATCCTGTCACTGTTTCCCCAGTACACTGCTATTAAATCTTTTATAATGGATCCTAAGACCAATATCAGGCCATAATTCCTTGTTTTATCTCCACCTTTTTTTAAATAGTAGAGCTATGTTTGCCACACTCCAATTCATGGAAAATGTTCCAGGGTTGATCAAATCATGAAAGCGACCACCAACGTATCCATTATTTCTCAGCCGTCTTCCTTAAGTGGATGTCCTAAGTGTAGATTACTATGCCCTGAGGATTTGTTGGCCTTTAATCCAGTTTCCCAACATTTTTATTATTGGGTCCTCCTTTGTGAAGACAAATATATATTTTGGAACAAATTGTCTTACGATCTCTTTGTTCCCCATTATAACTTTTCCTGTTTCTGATTGTAAGGGATCTACATTTATCTTTGATAAACCGTTTTTTCTTCTTCATATACCAATTGTAAAAACTTCTATCAATTTGTACGTTCCCTGCAAGCTTACTTTTATAACTTTGCTTTTCCTATCATAATTAATCGCTTTGTTTTCTTTTTGCTGAAATCTAAACTGCTCCCAATCCTCAGGTCTTCAGCTCTTTTTGGCCAATTTGCAATTTGTGTGCCCCTTCCTTAGATCTAATACGATCCCTAATTTTCCTTGTTAACCATAACCAGGTAACTTGGTGTTGCAACCATGCCTTCCAACTAGTCCTTCAGCCAGAATCTAGGTGAGGTCATCAGAGTCCTATTATGGCCATCAGGCTGCTCTCACATTAGAGAGAGAGATAACTGGTGGTGGTTTGAACTGAGGGTCCCCACACCTCAGGCCAGGGAAAAGGTTGAGAAGGAAAGTTCTGTGAGAAACAAAACTCACTCACTTCAATAATTTCAGTCCGAGACAAGATCTGAAGCAATCAGTATGTTTATTATATGCTTACAAACATGGTGCCTGGAATGGGGCACACAGAGTTTAGCAAGTACATATCTTATATAGGATTCACTACTCCAAACCCGGTGCCCATTACTATTGTTTATCTCTTGCCGTATCCAGCCTTGTGCATAACAAAGTACAAGTTTTACTCGGCCATTTCACCACATCCTGCTGTGGCCCATTGTTAGGTATATCCTTCTTCATGATTATTTACTTCCTCCACCTGTGCCATTTCCTCCCTTTCCCCAACCACATTGATCCTTATGACCTTCTAATTGGGGTTTGTTCTTGTGTTTTTGCAAAAGTGGGAAACAGATGCTTATAACTACTGCTTGTACAAGCATATCTGGCTTAACCTACATCCTCACAGCACCTTATATATTTGTCTACCATTGTTTGCAGGCACGTTTCATTCTTGCATTCACATTTTAGCTAATACAAAACCAATTATATATTTCCTCCACATAGTTTTCATTTTTGTTGACTCAGTTCTTGGTTGAAACAATTATACACTGGTGTGAGTGCATTTACCTTGTAAAAGTAATTATGATTGCAGAAGTAACACTACTTTACCTTTATCCCACAATTTGCCCCTTTTTCTTTAATTATCATTTGTTATCTTCTGCATTTTTCTTTTAAGCATCGCCCCCAAAATTCGCAAGCATCATTCCGGAGATTTCATCCATCTTGGTCTCACTCATCTCCTCATTATTTAATCGATAAAGTTCCTCTGCCTGATTCCCTTTTAGGGACATCTGTTTCATTAATGCTGTCTCAATCAGTCTTTGGGTAAGCCCTCGTACACAGGGTATGATACAACAGCCAATGGCTACCAATACCCTGACTACTACTATCAGGGAAGTAAGGATGGAAACCACCACCCCCTTCCATTTTCCAAACCAGGATTCAAGCCATCCCCTGAGAGATGTGTCTACTCCTGAATTCTCAGCCAGTTCCTCTGCTAAGGTAGTCAATCCCCTTAAGGCCTGAGTAATTGAACCATCAGGCGCAGTGTTATGAGGAATAAAGGTACAACAGCTTCCTCCTAACATCACACACACACACCCTTTTTCCGCTAAAATCATGTCAAGGGCCATTCTGTTTTCCCGTGCCATCCTACTTGTCGCATTAAGCTGTTCTGATATTCCTTGAACCGCATCTCTTGTATAATTTATAAATTGCTGTTGATTATAGAAAATATAATTTATCCAATCTACATTTTTACTAATTGTTACCCACCAAAAGAGAGCTGACTCAAAGCCTGCTGCAATCTGATTACGAGCCTTGAACTCATCAGGTACCCCCGTAGGGACTCCGACAGAATCGAGATAAATCCTGTCATTGAAAGAAGTGTCTAACAGTGATCTCTTACTCCTTCCCTTTTTCCCTACTATCTTTTCCTTCTCAAATGCCAGGGTAAATGGAATTGCCAATTGTACAATTGCACATATCTCTCTCCAATCCGGAGGAAGGGTGGGTCTCAGTATTTTGCCTCCACAGTACCACCACAGATCCGCTCGGGGAACCTTTAGTGCTGAGTAGTTCTCTCCCTTCTCCGTTTCGGTAACATTCTCTGTACATAATTTCAGCTCCCCCAAATCTCTAGACCGAGTTGTACCTCGTCTACGCACACACGACGCGTGATTTCCGAATGCAGCTGAAAACGTAAGGGGGGCTTTTGAATCTTTCTTATCCAAGGGAGGGAACATCAGAGATAGGGAGGTACAGTTCCTATCATTCCATGCAGTCTCATCCTGATACAGGGCTGTCATATATTTCATACCCTTCCTGTCTCGCTTCCACCCGAGCGGAAAGGGAACCACCTGGGCCACTGGCCTACCGGAGGCACATGCATAGCAATTGCTCTTGTTCAGACTTTTTACAGTATACTTTACCCATTCAACACAGGCATTTGCATCCCCATATCCAATTTCTATTTCAATGGTCTGTTTTAAGACCTTTACCTCTATAATTTTTACTACTTTAAGGTCATCGGGAGGGGTGAAAGGTTGTACCTTATTATCCAGTAGTTCTACCCGTTTTCCCTGTCCTATTCTAATTCGAAAACAACAGCCTGAGAAATCATTCCCGTTTGCTTTCATTTCTATCCCAAATGTTTCATTTAATTGTGTCTCATAAGTGCCACCTCCCAAAACCGCTCCGTGCCATGTGGTTTTTCTTATCATTAAATATATGGGGTTACACTTTTTATTGGGACAATCGCGTGCTGGT
>NC_057744.1:8320158-8328989 GCF_004010195.1 Chiloscyllium plagiosum | reverse complement strand
TGGGCCCCTGAGGGCAGGAACCCCTGACACCCCTATTCTACATCAAAATTCATAAGCGGAATTGCCCTTTCTTCCCTTTGTAGATCAGGACACTCCCACTTAAAATGCCCTATCTTTCCGCAATAATAGCATCCTGCCTGTGGAGACTTCCATCTCTGCCCCTGTCGCTCATACCCTCTATCAAATGCTTCCCCTTGTCCTCTCCCTCTCCCTCTTCCTCTCTGTCCTACATGCTGCCTCCCGCCACTCCGGTTGCTCACTATTGGTTCCATTCTCCTCTTAACTACCTCATCAACCGTAGCTACCATTATCTTTGCCTTCTGTTTTTGTCTTTCATCCTCTCTCTTTACAAACACTTTCTGTGCTCTCTTAACAATTCATCTAATGGTTTTTCGCTCCACCCCTTCTATCTTCTGTATCTTTCTCTGTATGTCTGGCCATGCCTTTGTCACAAAATGTACTTTTAAAAGACCCTGTGCCACTGGGTCCTCAGGGTTCATTCCAGAGTATTTCCGTATTGAGTCTCTTAATCTTTGTAAGAAAGCTGACAGAGTCTCATCTTTCTCCTGTCTAACTTCAAAGGCTTTAGTCAAATTCTGCGACTTCGGAACTGCCTCTCTTATTCCTTTTAGAATCAGGTCTTTCAATTCCCTCATTTCTTCTCTATGCTCCGGACTTTGATTTTCCCACTGGGGATCTCTGAGGGGAAACTTTGTTTCTCCCTGTCCAGCATCCCCATCCCCAATAGGATGTTTCCTGTCCCATATTTTAATGGCTGCTCCTCGTATAAGTCCCCTTTCTTCCCCAGTAAATAGTATATTCAAAATAGACATTAACTCAGTCCACGTAAACAGACTGGGCCCCAAGAATTGATCAATTTGTTCAGACAACCATACCGGATCCTCAACCAGGACCTTCATCTCCTTTTTAAATATTCTGACCTCCCCACTGGTGAGGGGGGCACTTACAAACCTAATCTCTTTGTCCCCTATTGGTACCTCCCAAAGGGGATAAGTCTTTACGTTCTTCCCCTATTTTTGTTTTTGTTTTTCCCCCTTAGGCTTTGGTTTAGATACTCTGGAGGCCTCCTTTACATCTACTTTATCTTCCCTTTTTTTTGTTGAGGATTGAGGGTTGGGAACAACAGCATCCCCGTCCACCACCCCTTCCTCGTCCTCTTGTGGGTCATCCATTCCCTGTCCCTGTCTGTCTGTCTCTCCTCCTCCCCCATTTTCACCTAATCTGATTTTATGGTACGGGGGGGGGGGCAAGGAGCCAAGAGGATCCCAGGGACTGGGTGGGGCAGAGGGGGAATCCTTTGTCTTTACTAACATCATTCCCAAACTGCCCTTCCAACAGGACGCATAATCCGCCTCTTCTTGACTAAAAGGTTGTTTTTCATTCACATACAACTCTAAATACTGACAGACCCAATCCTCGTCCGAACCATACTTTGGCCAGAAGACAGCCAGACGAAGGATTGATTCTTTGGTCCATACTAAACAACAATATTTAATCATTGTCTTTTTATCTTTTACCCTTATACAAGTGTTATTTGTCCATTCCCACAACATCCTCCCCAATGGACTTTCAGTAGGAATGTTACCAGGGACTTTTTCTTCCTTTACTCCGTGACAGTTCGACTTACTCTGCCTACCCCCCATTTCTCGGGAACCTCGCCAGTCCCTCAGCGATTAAATACCCCTTTTCCTGGCCACCAAGTAAATACTTAAAAGTCAGTTTTCTTACCTTGGTCTGTGCACAGAGTTGCCTGGCCCCTTGTTGCTGTACTTTCTATCGACCTCCTTTCACTGTCTGATTCAGATGTCTCTCTTGTGGGAATCGTACCAGTCACCCAAGGGAGCGGACCAAACCTGGACACGAGACCGCTCCTCAATTGGGAGCCACTTCCCCCGGCGATGGAAGAACATCCCCGACGGCCCCCAATTGTGAGAAACAAAGCTCACTCATTTCAATAATTTCAATCCGAGACAAGATCTGAAGCAATCAATATGTTTATTATACGGTTGCAAGCATGGTGCCTGGAACAGGCACACAGAGTTTAGCAAGTACATACCTTATATAGGATTCACTACTCCAAACCCGGTGCCCATTACTATTGTTTATCTCTTGCCTTATCCGGCCTTCTGCATAACAAAGTACAAGTTTTACTCGGCCATTTCACCACGTCCTGCTGTGGCCCATTGTTAGGTATATCCTTCTTCATGATTATTTACTTCCTCCACCTGTGCCATTTCCTCCCTTTCCCCAACCACATTGATCCTTATGACCTTTTAATTGGGGTTTGTTCTTGTGTTTTTGCAAAAGTGGGAAATAGATGCTTATAACTACTGCTTGTACAAGCATATCTGGCTTAACCTACATCCTCACAGCACCCTATCTATTTGTCTACCATTGTGAGCAGGCATGTTTCATTCTTGCATTCACATTTTAGCTAATACAAAAACAATTATATATTTCCTCCACATAGTTTTCATTCTTGTTGACTCAGCTCTTGGTTGAAACAATTATACACTGGTGTGAGTGCATTTATCTTGTATAAGTAATTATAATTGCAGAAGTGACACAACTTTACCGATATCCCACAGTGCTTTACTATCATGTCAGTGTAGGAATTGAACCCGTGATGGGTGGCATCACTCTGTATTACAAACCAGCTGCCTCGCTAACTAAGCTAAGGTTCTCATGATTTTTTACAGGCAGGCAGTTGGACAGTAGGGATCTGTCCAGGGGAGATTTGTGTCTGCTGTGTTATTACCTTGCATGGTGGCTCAGTGGTTAGCACTGCTACCTCGCAGCGCCGGGGTCCTGGGTTCAATTCCGCTCTCAGTCTGTCTGTTTGCATGTTCTCCCCTGTGTCTGTGCGGGTTTCTATCGGGTGCTCTGGTTTCCTCCTACAGTCCAAAGATGTGCAGGTTAGGGTGAAATGGCCATGCTAAATTACCTCATAGTGTGCATACTAGATGGATTAACTTTGGGAAATGCAGGGTTACAGGGACAGGGTAGGGGGTTGGGTCTGGGTTGAATGTTCATTGAAAGGTTGGTGAGGACTCACTGTAGTCTGCTTCCACACTGTAGGTATTCTATGATACATTGCTGGTGAAGAGAAATGCCAATTGCTAATGCTTGTCTGGGTGCCCAGTGGCTATTTAAAGATGGCGGGAGAACCAGGAATGCTGGACTTTAGACGGACAGCCATCGATAGTGAGTTGTTCAGAGAATGGTATAATGGGGCTAGCACTGAACAAGAGCATCAACATTGGGGAGGGGAGGATGATTAAAGAGGGGAGTTTGGCACGATATGGTGAGAAATCTCTCTCAGCCTCACTCCAAAAAAATGGTACTACTGATATCTAAAAAAAAGTACAGCATTCCATCCTCTCGTATTAAAATTTGTGATTAATGTTCAGTGGCTATAAAGCTTCCTGCAGTTGAGTAATATTATTGATTGTCACTTCTTCCGTTGTACTCACCAAACACAATAACCAGTGAGGAATTACAGTCTTTTCCAAGTTAAAGCAGGCATCTGCCCAAAGAATAAGAATGAGGTTTGTCAGAAAATGGATTCTTGAGTTGCGTATGTTGATAAGAAAAAAAGTCTGGAACTCTAAATTAAGATCAGAAGATTGTAAATAGTACAATGTTATCAAACTGGTACAATTTCTACCATTTAAATATTAAAATACACTGTGAATCATTTTTGCCAGCTAACAAAAGTCAGATTCCAAAAGACACTCCATGAACAAGATCTTATCACCTTTTGTAATGTCTATCTCCCTCTGTCTAATGGGTTTTTAATGCAACTGATCGATTCTGATTAATTGACAAGGAATATGATTTAAAATCTTCAAAGGGAAAGTGAGGACTGCAGATGCTGGAGATCAGAGCTGAAAATGTGTTGCTAGAAAAGCACAGCAAGTCAGGCAGCATCTAAGGAGCAGGAGAATCGACGTTTCAGGCATAAGCCCTTCTTCAGGAATATGAGTTGTAAATCTTGCAGATTTCAAAACAAAATAATTCTGATAAGGATTCCCATTTAGATTTAGATTTTATTGTCTTGTGTACTCAAGTACAGGAGTACAAGTGAAAAGTGTATGATGTTGCCACACACGGCACAATTTTAGATACCAAGATACTAAGGGTACAAAAAACTGAGGTAAAGGTAGTAAAGGTTATGGAGTGTAAAATTTTAGCATTACTTCAAAGAGTAAGTAAAAAAATAGATTTACAGACATTCACCTAATTATTTTTGAAAGCAGTGTTGTTTTGCTGAAGGAATAGTGCTATTTCATTAGCAAATATAGTTGTTGGTTAGAGGTTGTAGGTTAAAGGTTATAGGTTGTAGCAGATGCTGGGGCAGCTGTGTTTGATGACTGCAATGTTGAGTATTCTTAATGTGAATGGAATCCTTGGTTTCACTGAAATTGACCTACGGCAGAATTTTCTTTTCATGCAGAGATGGACAGAGAATTCAGGAGAGACATCGGCTTGGGGTGGGTTGGAGTTTCCCAACACACGTGTTTTCTTTTAATTCATTCATGGAATGTGGGCCTCATTGGCTGGGCCAGATCTTTTACTCATTTTGAGTTGCCCTTGAGAACATAGAACATAGAAGAATACAGCGCAGTACAGGCCCTTTGGCCCTCGATGTTGCGCCGATCCAAGCCCACCTAACCTATACTAACCCACTATCCTCCATATACCTATCCAATGCCCGCTTAAATGCCCATAAAGAGGGAGAGTCCACCACTGCTACTGGCAGGGCATTCCATGAACTCACGACTCGCTGAGTGAAGAACCTACTCCTAACTTCAGTCCTATATCTACCCCCCCTTAATTTAAAGCTATGCCCCCTTACGCGACTCCATACGCGGGAAAAGGTTCACGCTGTCAACCCTATCTAACCCCCTAATCATCTTGTAGGTGGTGGTGAGCTGCCTTCTTGAACCATAACAGTCCGTGTGCCTTGGGTAAACCCAAAATGCTGTTTGGAAAGGAGTTACATGATTTTGACCCAGTGACACTGAAGGAGTGCTAATACATTTCCAGGTCAGGCTGGTGAGTGGCTTGGAGGAAGCCTGCAGCTGGTGGTGGGTCCCATGTAGCTGTTGCAATAAATGATATTAGTGGATGTGCAAGTAAAACTTTGAAAACTTGTCCACATCCATCAAAGTTTTACTTGTATTAGCACTGAAGGAGTGCTAATACATTTCCAGGTCAGGCTGGTGAGTGGCTTGGAGGAAGCCTGCAGCTGGTGGTGGGTCCCATGTAGCTGTTGCTCCAATCCTTTCAGATGGAATTGGTCACAGGTTTGGAAGGTCCTGTTCTAAGGAGTCTTAGTGAATTTCTACAGTGCATCTTGTAGATGGTACTCACTGCTACGACTGAGCATCAATGGTGGAGGGAGGGGATGTTTGTGGATGTGATGCCAATCAAGTGGACTGCTTTGTCCTGCATGGTAGCTTCTTGAATGTTGTTGGTGCTTGTTTATTCATTTACGGGATGAGGGCATCGCTGGCTAGGCCAGCATTAATTACCCAGAGAGCAGTTAAGAGTAAACCACGCCACTGTGGGGCTAGAGTCACATGTAGGCCAGACCAGATAAGAATGGCAGCTTCCTTCACTAAATGACATTAGTGAACTAGATGGGTTTTTCCAACAATCAACAATGGATTCATGGTCAGCATTAGCCTCTCAGTTCCAGATTTTTATTGAATTCAAATTTCACTGTCTGCCATGGCGGGATTCGAACCCTGGTCTCCAGAACATTATCTAGGTTTCTGGACTAATAGGCCAGCAATACTACCACCAGGCCATCACCTCCCCCCATTCAGGCAAGTGGGGGGTCTTCCATCACATTCCTGACTTGTGGCTTGTAGATGGAGGACACACTTTGGGGAGTCAGAAGATGAGTTACTCACTGCAAGTTCCTACAATATGACCTGATTTGTAACCACAGTATTTATGTAGCTAGTCCATTTCAGGAAAATAGAATCTTGCCCAGACTTTTGTCAATGAAACCTAATTAAACTCTTAATTTTAAAAAACTGCAGAAGAAATTCTACAGGTCCAACAGCGTCTTTGGGAGACAGGAACAGAGTTAATGTTTTGAGTCTGATATGATATTTCTTGAAGTGAATAACTGGGAATCTATATACTCAATGGCTGTAGTTGTAGTAAAGATATCATCATAGAGAGGAAACACGATTCACGATGTAACAAACATTGAATTTTAGAATGGGCAACACAGGAGGAGGCAATTTGGCCCATCGACTTTGTATCTGTTCTTTTGAAGGACAATCCAGCTGGTCCCACTCATTCATTCTTTCACATAATTATTTCTTCCCTTCCAACGTTTACCCAATTCCACTTTGAAAACTACTTTTGAATCTGCTTCCACCATTCTTTCTCGTCGGAGATTCCACATCATACCTACTCACTGCATAAAAGAATAATCAGTCCTCATCTTCTTTTACCAATCATCTTAAAGTTGTATTCTCTCCAGCTGCAATGGCAAAACTATTTTACGGTTTTGAATGTTTCTATCAAATCTCATAGAAACTAGGAGCAGGAACAGACCATTCAGTCCTTCAAATCTGCTCTCCTCCACCATTCATTATGATCATGGCTGATCCTCTTACCTCAGTGCCTTATTCTCCCAATCTCCCCATTCTATTTGATGCCTTTAAAATTTAAAAATGTATCTGTCACTGAGGGGAGATTAAGTGGAGGCAGACAGGATGCCAGAGGAAAGAATAAGGCCATTAACAGTTATGGGGAAGTGTATTCTAAAAGGAGGAAGGGTAATGGTTAAATTCAAGGGAAAAGTTAAGTACCCTGGTTTTAGTAAGAGTGTTTTCCAAAGTAGCACTCTCAGGATGGGCCATGCAAATGAAAAAATCCCAGGTCTCTTTGCTGGTGTTCCTGCATAATGCAAACTGAGGAAATTGAAACAGAAACTGGAAAGTACTACTGTGCAAGCAGTGCAAAGGTGAATAAGATCTCGAAAATGCAAGGAGTCACCATCTAACCATATCTTATATTCATCAACCCTTGACAATTAGGAAGCTAGGAATCACTAGCAGTGCTGATAGTATGGGTGAGGGTGTATTGCACATTCATCTGTGCTGGACCACTCACAACTCTGTGCATATGAAAGTTTAGGACCTAAGGATGTGGGCCGTACATTCCAAGGCTGTAAGCGTTGCATCGCAGGAGATAGTGTAGGGCCACAAGAATCACATTGTGACAATCACCACATGCATGAATAATAATACCAAGATAAAAAGAAACAAACGTCAAAGTTAAGGCAGCATGAGGACAAACCTATTTGCTCAGGTTACAGCAGTGTCATCATTTAGCAGCCGGAACTTGAGGTATCAGGATGGAGGAGCCAAATCTATGCCCATGGCTGAGCTAGACGTTCTAAAGACCACCTAACATTATGATTAGATTAGATTCCCTACAGTGTTGAAACAGGCCCTTCGGCCCAACAAGTCCACACTGACCCTCTGAAGAGTAACCCACCCAGACCCATCTCCCTCTGACTAATGCACCTAACACTATGGGCAATTTAGCATGGCCAATTCACCTGACCTGCACATCTTATAAGATGAATGTTATTGTTTTATTTTTCTGGCTTTATGTTTTGCATTTTGGTTTATTTTTCTATGTTTTAAGATGGCACCAGAGAGTGGCAACATTAAACAACACTGCACTGTATTTATAAGAAATACACATGACAATAAATCAAATCAAATCAGATGAGACAAAGGTCAAGTCTGACAGAGATGCTGAGGGAACTAACACTGATGATGCAGATGCTAAGGAAGCAGGGCAGTGGTAAGGCAGACAGACTCAGCTAAATTTGAGGCCAAATGACTATGCAGTCGTGTCAGATACTCAAAAATATTAACTTGTGGTACCAAGGCATTCCTGCCTTTCAGTGAGTTTTTGTTTCTTCTAATGTTGGATATTAAGATACTTTTTCTCTGATTGTAAGCATATTTGTTCTTTTGACACCAATAACCTCTTGTTCAACTTCCAGAGCATCAGAATAGGGTTACATAGGATTATGTAAGCATCCTGCTGTTGTCCCTGAGAAAGAGGATGTCAAAGGGTCTGTGAGGGAATCATTAGGGAGGGGTTGCTGGAGCATGGGTCTCATTTGGTGAATCTCCAACATCTCTTGAGCTGGGTGGGGAATTTCAGCTGAGAGTGAAGTGCTGTCTGGGTGCCTTTATAAGTAAGCACTCAGAGGTAGAACTCTAGGATTTCCATTCATAAAATATGGCGTTCTATCTGCACACGCTCATAATAAGCTGAGAAGAACATAAAACTTCTGAAGTGAAGCAGTCCATGTCCAAATACAGCAAGACCTGGGCAATATCTAGGCTTGGGCTGAGACACAATAATTAACCTTTACCTCACACTAATGCCAGGCATTAACTATCTCTATAAGTGAGAAACCAACCATCATTCCTTTGCATTCAACACCACCATCACTGAATTCTCCAGTGTCAGCCTTCTGCAGATTACCAATGACCAGGAACTGAAATGGACTAGCTACATAAATACTGTGGTTACAAATCAGGTCATACTGTAGGAACTTGCAGTGAGTAACTCACCTCCTGACTCCCCAAAGTGTGTCCTCCATCTACAAGCCACAAGTCAGGAATGTGATGGAATGGGGGGAGGTGATGGCCTGGTGGTAGTATTGCTGGCCTATTAGTCCAGAAACCTAGATAATGTTCTGGAGACCAGGGTTTGAATCCCGCCATGGCAGACAGTGAAATTTGAATTAAATAAAA
>NC_057744.1:8315140-8318984 GCF_004010195.1 Chiloscyllium plagiosum | reverse complement strand
ACGCTCCAGGCTCACTGCCTTTATTCCTGATGAAGGGCTTTTGCCCGAAACGTCGATTTTGAAGCACCTTGGATGCTGCCTGAACTGCTGTGCTCTTCCAGCACCACTGATCCAGAATCCGGTTTCCAGCATCTGCAGTCATTGTTTTTACCTCGTTGCTTTTCTACTCTGTCCAATTTTCTGGCTGCCACCAATCTTTATTAAATTATTAGCTTTTTCTTTAAGTTTGATACTGCTTTTGACTTTAGAATCCAACAGTGTGGAAGCAGGCCATTTGGCCCATCAAGTCCACACCTACCCTCCAAAGAGCATCCCACCCAGACCCACCCCTGTAACCCTGCATTTTCCGTCACCAATCCACCTAGCCTATACATCCCTAGACTCTATGGGTAGTTTGGCATGGCCAATCCACCTTACCTGCACACATTCAGTCTGTGCGAGGAAACCAGAGCACTGGGAGCAAACGCACACAGACATGGGGAGAATGTACAAACTCCAAACAGACAGTTGCCTGAGACTGGAATTGAGCCCAGGCCCCTGGCGCTGTAAGGCAGTAGTGCTAACCACTGAACCATCATGTCCCCCCTGTCTCTAGTTAACCGTAGTTGGTTAATGGTTTCATGGTCCTCCCTTCGAACTTTTCTTTCTCATTGAAAGGTAAATGTTGATCGTGCTAACAAAGCCCATATCCCATGAATGAATGAAAAATAACAGAACCTTCTGCAATGTGTAACCAATGTGTAATCTATCGATTCTTGTATTTTGGAATAGTCTCTTAATTGTCTGCCATTGCATCACAATTGACCTATTCTTTAATCTAATTTGACAGTCACTTTAATGAGCTTTGTTTACATGCCCTCATAATTACCTTTATTTAACTTTAAACTGAAAGTCTTGGACTCACCACCTCTCACTCAAACTCGATGTGAAATTCAACCATGTGATAGAACATAGAACATTACTATCTCTGATACTTCAGGGTGCCTCACTATGAGGTCATCAATCAATCTTATCTCATTGTACAATATTAGATCTAGAATGGCCCACTCTCGCCGCTTGGCTTCAGAATATGTAGTTCTAAGGAACTCCAAAAATATATGATGAATTCCACATGAAGATGACCTTTGCTCATATGACTTTTCCAGCCGATACATTGATTAAAATCCCCTATGGTTTGTGTTGTACCTTTCCGACAAGCTCTCATTATGTCATCTTGCATGCTCTATCAACTGTTATGAAGACTCCCACAAGTGGCTTCTTGCCTTTATCATTTCTTATCCTACTGAAACCACTTTTACACCCTAATTTCCTCAACTTACCTCATCACTGCCTAATATGTTACTTGTTTCTTTAATTAAATAAGCCACATTTCCACCTTCTCCTTGGTTCAGATCCTTCCCAAATTCAATATTCAGGTTCAAAGAGTATGATGCTGGAAAAGCGCAGCCGGACAGGCAGCATCCGAGGACCAGGAGAGCCGACGAATCTTCCTGATGAAGGGCTTATGCCCGAAATGTCAACTCTCCTGCTCCTCGGATGCTGCCTGACCTGCTGTGCTTTTCCAGCACCACACACTCTGATCTCCAGCACCTGCAGTCCTCATTTTCTCCTAGTTCAATAGTCAGGTCTCAATCTATGTCATCCTGTAGTCATGGTTACATAATGGTTATCAGGTTATGTGTATTTATGAGAAACCAAAAGGACTGTGGATGCTGTAAATCAGAAACAATAACAGAAAAAGCTCAGCAGATCTGGCAGCATACGTGGAGAGAAATCAGAGTTAAATTTCAGGTCTGGTGACACTTCCTCCAAACTGGGTCACCGGATCCAAAATGTTTCTCTTCACAGATGCTGCCAAACCTGCTAAGCTTTCCCAGCAACTTGTTCTTGTAGACCATTTTTATTTCCATTCACACTATCAGTTCACCTTTTTGTTTCAAATGCCACATGCATTCAATTCAACTTTAGTTTTGTCTTTTTGCTACTTTTGCTAACCTCTAGTCTTATCTATTGACTTACTAGCAGCTGTACTGTCTGTACTTGCCTGTCATGAGCTGATTATCATTTCTTATAATAATGGCTTGTCTGTACTCTTTGATGTATGACATTTTCCCAAATTTGATCCCTTTGTTTTATGCAGTTGTGCAAGAATTTTGCTTAAAATAAATGCTTGATACCTGTATGTATAAATGTAAAACTTGCAGCAAAAGACATTAGCCAGTCAAACATGTGGTGACCTGTATTTGTATTGTAATGTGTTATTGCTTATTAGAGTGGGCAATCACCCAAATACACAAACTAACTCAAAACTGAGGCTTAGAATCACAGTTACTTAAATTCCTTACTTAATAAATGCATAGTTATTTTGCTTGTCGTAGGATTTGGGACAGGCTTGTTAAGCCCTTTGCCAATTTCCCTTCAGTTAACTGAGTTGCCTGCTTGAACCTCTGCAGTCTATGGTAAGATACATATACCCACGGCAAGCTACATATACCCACAGTGAGGTTCCAGGGCTTTGACACAGGGACAATGTGAAGGATGGAAATTTATCATGATTTTTTTGATGTCTCTGGGTCAAAATCCTGGAGTTCTCTCCCTAACGGCATTGTGAATCTACCTACTTAGCAGCAGGGGTGCTAGAACCCTCCCAGTCAGCCTGGAACACCCCCATTCTACTGGTAAAGAAGCAGGATACAGGTAGATATAGGATACACCAAATTGACTGCAGCAGTTCAAGAAAGCAGCTCAACATCACTTTCTCGAGGACAACTAGGAATTGGCAATAAATGCTGATCCATCCATTGATTGCCAAATCCCAAGAATGAATAAAAACAACAGATTTTATCATTGTATTATGCAGAGTAAAGCATCTATAATTCAGTATTAATAGTGCAGTACAGAAAGTATATATTTTTAAGGTTAATGTGATTATTAGATTATTTTTTTTATTAGATTCCCTACAGTGTGGAAATAGACCCATTGGCCCAACAAGTCCACACCGATCCTCTGAAGAGTAACCCACCCAGACCCATTTCCCTCTGACTAACACACCTAACCTATAGGCAACTGAGCATGGCCAATTCACCTGATCTGCACGTTTTTGGACTGTGGGAGGAAACCGGAGCACCCAGAAGAAACCCACCTTTTAGATGTAATTCGTATTCAAGGCAGTCACTGTTCAGTGGCTGTTCAATACCCCAGTTTTGTACAACTTTGATCTATCTGAAGTGTTCTGGAAATAATCTGGAAATGAAATCTGTGACAGGATTGATTGCAGCAAAATAATATATTTAGGTCAAAGAACAGAATTGTTGTTCATCTCCAAACCTCATTATTTCTTGGTGAAGTTTTGGAATTGAAAAATGCTGGTAGAATAGTTTACAAAATTTTCAGTCAACTGATATGCATCTAGTCATGGATCAGTAAATTCGTGGGTCGGGGCTGGGGATGTGAGTTTGCTAACAAAGTTAAACTGCTTTGATCATGAACTACAATGGTATTTACTGATTTAATGTAATTCAATCCTTCTATTGATTGAAGAAACTGGGTGAAGAGCCAACAGCCAAACTACCTCCACGTGTCCAACAATAGAAACCTTGGAGTGCAGGTTCATAGCTCCTTGAAGTGGAGTTGCGGGTAGATAGGAAAGTGAAGAAGGCGTTTGGTATGCTTTCTTTTATTGGTCAGAGCATTGAGTACAGGAGTTGGGAGGTCATGTTGCGGCTGTACAGGACATTGGTTAGGCCACTGTTGGAATATTGCGTGCAATTCTGGTCTCCTTCCTATCGGAAAGATGTTGTGAAACTTGAAAGGGTTCAGAAAAGATTTACAAGGATGTTGCCAG
>NC_057744.1:8240221-8315084 GCF_004010195.1 Chiloscyllium plagiosum | reverse complement strand
GGAGGCTGGTACAATTGCAACATTTAAGAGGCATTTGGATGGGTATATGAATAGGAAGGGTTTGGAGGGATATGGGCCAGGCGCTGGCAAGTGGGACTAGATTGGGTTGGGATATCTGGTCGGCATGGACAGGTTGAACCGAAGTGTCTGTTTCCATGCTGTACATCTCTATGACTCTATGACTCTATTACTATCCCCCTCCACCTTTTTCTACCTATTGCATTCCCAGCTACCTTCCCCCCCAGCCCCACCCCCCTCCCATTTATCTCTCAGCCCCCTTGAGCGTCGCCCACATTCCTGATGAAGAGCTTATAATTGTAGCATTGACAGTCCTGCTGTGATGGAAGATGGACATCTAGGATAGTTTGAGAGGCCATACAGTGTTGGAGGGTTGGATCTAGGATAAGGAGGGGGGAGGGGAGTTGAGGAAACTGGTGAAATCAACATTGAACCCGTGTGGTTCGAGGGTCCCAAAGCGGAAGATGACGCATCTTTCTTCCAAGCATCGGGTGACCAGAATCTGGTGGTGGAGGAGGCCAAGGTCTTGCACGTCCTTGGCGGAGTGGGAGGGGGAGTTGAAGTGTTCAGCCACAGGACGGTAGGGTTGTTTCATGCATGTGTCCCAGAGCTGTTCTCTGAAATGTTCCGCAAGTTGGCGTTCTGTCTCCCCAATGTAGAGGAGACCATATCGAGAGCAATGGACATAGTCTAGATGACGTGTGTGGAGGTTTGGGGTAGCATGGTGGCTCAATGGTTAGTACTGCTGGGTTTGAGTCCAGACTTGGGCGACTGTCTGTGTGGAGTTTGCACATTCTCCCCGTGGCTGTGTGGGTTTCCTCCGAGTGCTCCAGTTTCCTCCTATAATCCAAAAGATGTGCAGGTCAGGTGAATTGGCCATGCTAAATTGCCCATAGTGTTAGGTGCATTAGTCAGAGGGAAATATAGGGTCTGGGTGGATTAGCCTTCAGAGGGTTGTATGGACTTGTTGGGCTGAAGGGCCTGTTTCCATGATGTAGGGAGTAAAATCCAATAAAAAAGAAGGTGCAATGGGCATAGCTGTCCTTCCACATTCGGCAGAGATTTTCCTGCACCTCCACCCACGTCATCTACTGTATCCGTTGCTGTGCTTTTTGACAGAGATCAGGGTTCCCCAGTTATACTGACTGTTGGTTTCCTTATCTCCCGCCAAATCTGGATTGGATCACTCCTTTCAGGGCTGAAAGAGCTTCCTGAGTATTGGAAGAGGTGTGAATGGTTCTCTGATTAAAGTGGGTGAGTTTTCAATAGTTTTGAATGTCCATTATTTCTCTTAGATGGGTGTAGGTTAAGGTGTGGCTCATAGCGTGAAGGCCTTCCCATTCAAGACAAACAGGTTTGCATGTTGGGCAATGGTGTGGAATGTTCAGTATCTCTGCGTCCAAGCTAATAATTAAAAGGTGAATGGTTTCATAATTTTGGAGGCTGCAGAATGACTCAGTTGTTTGCTCTGCAGGCAGGTTTTCATTGCCTTTAGCTGAGGCATTTGTGGGGGGTCTTCCTTTAGCTTTACTAGTATAACCCCTGTTCCAGACAGCTGCCCATAGGCTTGCATACTGCCTCATCTATCCCAGCCAGAGAGCTCAGTGACTCTTAGTTCAAATGAGAACTCCACAAACTCGTGTCCCAAATTCAGAGGGATTTAGTCCTGGGTATCTGATGGGAATTTTTGCTCCACCTTACACAACAGAAAATTTGTTCCACTTGAAGGACTATTGGTATGGTTCCCAAATTTCTTGTGACAGAATTTGATTAAGCTGAGTATTGATGCAGCTCATTTAATATTATTTGAAATTGTTATTACAAGTTTGGAGAACTCAGTGTTGAGTCATAGAGTCATAGAGTCATAGAGTCAACAGACTCTTCGGTCCAACTAGTCCATGCCGACCAGATATCCCAACCTAATCTAGTCCCATTTGCCAGCACCCGGCCCATATCCCTCCAAATCCTTCCTATTCATATACCCATCCAGATGCCTTTTAATTGGTGCAATTGTACCAGCCTCCAATGAGCCTCCAGTTCCTCTGGCAGCTCATTCCATACACATACCACCTTCTGTGTGAAAAAAATGCCCCTTAGGTCTCTTTTAAATCTTTCCCCTCTCACCCTAAACCTATGCCCTCTAGTTCTGGACTCTCCCATCCCAGAGAAAATACTTTGTCTTTTTATCCTACCTATGTCCCTCATGATGGCACAGTGGCTCAGTGATCAGCGCTGGTGCCTCACAGTACCAGAGACCTGGGTTTGATTCTCAACTTGGGCAACTGTCTATGTGGAGTTTGCACATTCTCCCCATTTCTGTGTGGGTTTCCACCAATTACTCTGGATTCCTCCCACAATCCAAAGATGTGCAGGTCAGGTGAATTGGCCCTGTTAAATTGCCTGTAATGTTAGGTGCATTAATCAGGGGCAAATATAAAATGTGGGAATAGGACTGGGTGGGTTACTCAGAGGTTTGGTGTGGACTTGTTGGGCTGAAGGGTCTGTTTATATGCTGTAGGGAATCTAATCTAATTATGACTTTATAAGTCTCTATGAGGTCACCCCTCAGCCTCCAACACTCCAGGGAAAACAGCCCCAGCCTGTTCAGCCTCTCCCTAGAGCTCAACCCTCCAGCCCTGGCAACATCCTTGTAAATCTTTTCTGAATTCCTTCAAGTTTCACAACATCCTTTCGATAGGAAGGAGACCAGAATTGCACACAATATTCCAAAAGTGGCCTAATCCTGTACAGCCACAACATGACTTCCCAACTCCTATTCTCAATACTCTGACCAATAAAGGAAAGCATACCAAATGCATTCTTCGCTATCCTATCTACCTGTCACTCTGCTTTCAAGGAGGTATGAACCTGCTCTCCAAGGTCTCTTTGTTCAGCAGCACTCCCCAGGACCTTACCATTAAATGTATAAGTCCTGCTCTGATTTTCTTTCCCAAAATGCAGTGCCTCACATTTATTTGAATTAATCTCCATCTGCCACTCCTCAGCCCATTGGCCCATCTGATCAAGATCCCGTTATAATCTTTGGTAACCTTGTTCATTGTCCACTACACCTCCAATTTCGGTGTCATCTGCAAACTTAATAACTATACCTCCTATGTTCGTATCAAAATAATTTATATAAATGACGAAAAGTAGTGGACCTTGCATCGATCTTTGTGGCACTCCACTGGTCACAGGCCTCCAGTCTGAAAAACAACCCTCCACCAACCACCCTCTGTCTTCTACCTTTCAGCCAGTTCTGTATCCAAATGGCTAGTTCTCTCTGTTGAATGCCTTACTGAAGTCCATATAGATCACGTCCACCATCAATCCTCTTTGTTACTTTTTCAAAAAACTCAATCAAGTTCATGAGACATGATTTCTCATTCACAAAACCATGTTGACTATCCCAATCAGTCCTTGCCTTTCCAGATACATGTACATCCTGTCCCTCAGGATTCCCTCCAACAACGTCAGGCTCATCGGTCCATTGTTCCCTAGCTTGTCCTTACCACCTTTCTTAAATAATGGTACCGCATTAGCTAACCCCCAGTCTTCTGACATCTCACCTGTGACTATCAATGACACAAATATTTCAATAAGAGGCCCAGAAATCTCTTCCCTAGCCTTCCACAGAGTTTTAGGGTACATCTGATCAGATCCTGGGCATTTATCCACCTTTATGCATTTCAAGACATCCAGCACTTCCTCCTCTGTAATATGGACATTTTTCAAGATGTCACCATATATTTCCCGACATTCTATATCTTCCATGTCCTTTTCCACAGTCAATACTGATGCAAAATACTCGTTTAGTATCTCCCTTATCTCCTGCAGCGCCACATAAAGGCCGCCTTGCTGATCTTTGAGGGGCTCTATTCATTCCTTTGTTACCCTTTTGTCCTTAATGTATTTGTAAAAACCCTTTGCATTCTCCTTAATTCTATTTGCCAAAGCTATCTCATGTCCCGGTTTTGCCCTCCTGATTTCCCTCTGCCCTCCTGATTTCCCTCTTAAGTATACTCCTGCTGCCTTTATACTCTAAGGATTCACTCGATCTGTCCTGTCTATACCTGACAAATGCATCCTTCTTTTTCTTAACAAAACCCACAATTTCTCTAGTCATCCAGCATTCCCTCCACCTATCAGCCTTTCCTTTCACCTAACAAGAATATCCTGCCTCTGGATTCTCATTATCTCATTTCTGAAGGCTTCCCATTTTCCAGTCCTCCCTTTACCTGGGAACATTTGCCCCCAATCAGCTTTTGAAAGCTCTTGCCTAATACTCTCAAAATTAGCCTTCCTACAATTTAGAACTTCCACTGTTTGATCTGGTCTATCCTTTTCCATCAGTATTTTAAAGCTAATAGAATTATGGTCACTGGCCTCAAAGTGCTCCTCCACTGACACCGCAGTCTCTGCCTTATTTCCCAAGGGTTGGTCAAGTTTGCAACTTCTCTAGTAGTACATCCACAGACTGACTCAGAAAATGTTCCTGTACGCTCTTAACAAATCCCTCTCCATCTAAATCCTTAACACTATGGCAGTCCCAGTCTGTTTGGAAAGTTAAAATCCCCTACCATAACCACCCTATTATTCTTACAGATAACTGAAATCTCCTTACAAATGAGTCTCTCAATTTCCTGCTGACTATTAAGGGGTCTATAATACAATCCCATTAAGGTCATCATCCCTTTCTTATTTCTCAGTTCCACTCAAATAATTTCCCTGGATGTGTTTCTGGGAATATCCTTCCTAAGTACAGCTGTATTGCTATCCCTTATCAAAAACGTCCCTCCTCCTCCTCTCTTGCCTCTCTTTCTATCCTTCCTGTAGCATTTGCATCCTGGAACATTAAGCTGCCGATCCTGTCCATCCCTGAGCCACATTTCTGTAATTACTATGATATCCCAGACCTATGTTCTGAACCATGCCCTGAGTTCATCTGTCGTTCCTCTTAGGCCACTTGCACTGAGGTAAATGCAGTTTAATTTATCCGTCCTACCTTGTTCTCTGTTTTGTTCCTGCTTGCCCTGACTGTTTGGACTCACTTCTTTTCTCAACTATACCAGTTTCAGATTGATCTCTTTCCTGTGTATCAACCTGGGTCCCAAACCCACTCCTTGCTAGTTTAAATCCTCCAGCTCTCGCAAATCTAGAGTCCTCCGGGCTGTAGGTTGTCCAGGGCAGGTCATGCATGACAAATCTTTTGGAATTCTATAAAGGTATTCTGAGCAAGATGGAGAACAGGGACCCAGTGGATGTGGTGTACCTAGATTTCCAAAAGGCCTTCAACAAGGTGCCGTACAGATAAGGATGTGTGGTGTTATGGATAGAGTATCAGCATCGATAGAGGATTGGTTGACTGACAGGAAGCAAAGAGTGGGCATAAATGAGTTTAATTCTGGTTGGCAATCAGTGACTAGTGGTGTGCCTCAGGGATCGGTGCTGGGACCGCAATTGTTTACAATTTATATGGATGATTTGGAGTTAGGGACCACGTTTAGTGTGTCAAAGTTTGCAGATGATACTAAGATGAGTGGCAGTACAATGTGCAGAGGACTGTGAAACTTTGCAGAGGCACACAAACTCACTTTAAGTGACTGAGCAAAGGTCTGGCAGATGGAATGCCATATAAATAAATGTGAAGTCATACAGTTTGTTAGGAGTAATAGTAAAATGGATTATTACTTGAATGGCAAAAAGTTGCAGCATGCTGCTATGCAGAGGGACCTGGGTGTCCTTGTGCATGAATAACAGAAGGTCGGTCTCCTGGTACAACAAATAATTAGGAAGGCTAATGGAATTTTGTCCTTCATTATAAAAAGGAATTGCGTTTAAAAGCAGGGAGCTTGTGTTGCAGCTGTACAAGGTGCTGGTGAGGCCACACCTGAAGTACTGTGTGCAGATTTGGTCTCCATACTTGAGAAAAGATGTATTGGCACTGGAGGAGGTTCACTAGGTTGATTCCAAAGTTGAGAGAGTTGGCTTATGAGGACAAACTGAGAGATTGCAATTATATTCATTGGAATTTGGATGATTGAGGGGGGGATCTTATAAAAATATGTAAAATTATGAATTGAATAGATAAGATAGTCGTAGAGAGGATGTTTCCACTGCCAGGTGAAGGTAGGACAAGAGGGCATGGCCTCAAAATTAGAGGGAGCAGATTTTGGACTGAATTGAGAAGGAACCTCTTCACCCAGAGAGTTGTGAATCTATGGAATTCCTTGCCTAGTTGACGCTACTTCAGTAAACGTTTTAAAGCTAACATGGATTTTGTTTTGAACAATAAAGGAATTAAGGGACACGGTGAAATCGCGGGTAAGTGGAGCTGAGTCCGTGAAAACATCAGCCATGATCTTATTGAATGGCGGAGCAGGGTCCAAGGACCAGACAGCCTACTCCTGCTCCTAGTCCTTATGCTCTGATGTTCACACAGAGGGTGGAATGAGCCAACAGAGGAAGTGCTGGAGGCCAGTACAATAACAACATTTAAAAGGCATATGGATGGGTATATGAATAGAAAGGGTTTAGAGGGATATGGACCAAATGCTGGCAAGTGGGACTACATTAGGTTGGGATATCTAATTAATTTAGGATATCTGGTCGGATGAATTGGACAGAAGTGTCTGTTTCTGTGCTGTACATCTCTGTGATTCAGAATTCTAGTTCTATTTCCACTTCTTCAGCAACAAGGACAAAATCGTGCCCTCACCTTTTTGACCAGTGTGAGGATGTGGCACTGTGGAACACAATAGTGAACACTACTGCATTTTATGAGGCTACTACGGACTGCCTGGAACAAACCAAACACAGTTCACAATGGTTGATCAGAGTCACCTGTTACTTCCTAAAAATGTGTACTCATGTAAATTGGGCACTTGGTCAAGTGCCCAGATTCTTTAACATTGGACCAGTGTCAAATCTCTGTGGGTAAATAGTCACGCAATTTCAGCAAAAGCAGGCCTTACTGGGGTGCTATTCCATATTTTGCTGCGATCGTTTTTCTTTCCTTCAGGCACTTGAGGGTGAGTCATCCTGCTGCGAGATTATTGAAAGAGCTGACATATAGCACCAAATTACAATTAATCTATGAAATAGTCATTTTCTTGGATTTGACTTCAAAACATTTGAGAAGAGTCTTTCCAAAGAAAATAGCTTTGGGTGTAAGGAGAGTCATGCTGTTAAAAGGATGAATGATGGATGGCCTACTGAATTGGAACCGACTCTGTTTATTTTAAGGAAGTTAACTTTGCTGTAACTTAAGGTGTTCTAACATTGAAATATGATCCCGTACCATTTCATACAATTTGGCATCAGTCAGCAAGACGATGGTATTTATAGTTACATTACTTTGTTAGCTTCTTGGAATGGGAGGGGGGGCAAATGCATTCCAAAAGCATTGTATTCAGAATATTGTCAGATATCAGCAAATCTGAAAGTGAAGGAGAGACCAAGTAAAATCATGGTTGGGCGATCGAAGGGAGATGAGGAGTTGCAATGTTTTCGAACCCTGGAAGGGAATGAAGCTGATGCTTTGAAATGTAACTCCAGCATTACCATCACATCATGTTTTTAATGATGTTGATGTGCCGGTATTGGACTGGGGTGGACAAAGTTAAAAATCACACAACACCAGGTTATAGTCCAACTGGTTTATTTGGAAGTACTAATTTTTGAAGCTTTTGCTATAAATTCTGTGTCTTATGGTCCTACTCCACAACCACCTGTTGATGAAGCAGCGCTCTGAAAGCTAGTGCTTCCAAATAAACCGGTGGGACTATAACCTGGTGTTGTGTGATTTTTAATAATGTTTTAAGATCTAGTAACAAAGATTTTTCTCCAGAAATGATTTTTTTGTGCACTTACAAGTTGTGGGTATCACTGACTGGGCTAGCATTTATTACCTATCCATGGTTGCCTTTGAGAAGGTAGTAGTGAGCTACAGTCCACATACTATGATCATAGTTTGGAACAGCACAGAGATAAACTGTTGTGTCTGCACTGATTCTCTGCAAATCACTTAAGTCAACCTTTGTTGCAATCTTTCCTGTAGATCTGCAATTTTATTTTATTCAGATAACTTCCCTTAGAAATGCCATTATTGAATTTGTCTCCACACAATGAATTCTGGATCCTAACGACTTACTACTTAAAGCTTTTATCTTCATGTCACTTGTTTCTTTTGCCACTCACCTTAAAATGGTGTCCTCTGGTTCTCGACTCCTCCTCCCAAAGACAACATTTTTTACAATCTGCTCCATACACTGACTCTTCATAGCAACGGGCACCTCTATCAAATCTCTTATGTAAAAAAGTTGAACAGGCCAGGCTTGTACCTGTTGGAAATTAGAAGAGTAAGGGGGTGCTTGATTGGAACATTAAAGATCTTGAGAGCACTGTTGACAGGGTAGATGTGGAAGGATCAAGATTAGAGTAGTGCTGGAAAAGCACAGCAGGTCAGGCAGCATCCGAGGAGCAGGAAAATCGGTGTTTCGAGCAAAAGCCCTTCGTCAGGTTAGATGTGGAAAGCATGTTTCCTCTGGTGGGAGAATCTGGAGCTAGTCATCGCTTGCTTAAAAACAAGTCAACCATTTAAGTCAGAGATGAGATTTTTCAAAGGGTTGCTAATCCTTGGAGATCTCTTCTTGAAAAAATAGTAGAAGCAAAGTCTTTAAATAGCTTTAAGGAAGTGGTAAACAAATAAGTAAATGGGTCAGAAATTATCAGGGGTGGACAGGAAAGTGAGATAATCAGATCAGTCCTGATCATGTTGAATGATGGAGCTCTGTTAAAAGATACAATGTCCTAACTCCTTCATACATTAATGTTGGAGATTAGCAGAAAGATGTTGTTATCTGTCTCCTGCATTATTACCACTGTTTCAATCATTTGCTTTCTCCGTGCTCTGAATAAATAAACTGTTGATGGGAATGCAAATCTTTGTCTTTTCATCTGGATTTTACTGTCATGCACAGTAGCTAATCTAAGCCCTTTCCTCAGTCCAACTGAGATGAGTTGTTCACAGAGCAAGTTGTGGTTTGAGCTGACACCATGAATTGACCTTGTTTCATGGATACAACCCTGAGTCGATCAATCCTTATGAATTTTCCCTACAATGCGAACAGAGCTCAGTACACACTGTACAACCTAGTCTCTTAGAATATACTACCCTACTTTGAATTTGTCTTTGTCTTACCCAACAGTGACTACTGTCTGACTTTCAGAAATTGCAAAGAAAGCTTTTACTTCCACGCTATTAAACAAAATAATGGTTTTTGTGTCATTGTAACTAGAGTTTTGCAATTAGAGCTTGTCAGGCATGTCCAGTGCTTTATGTATTGCAAACAGTTAAAGGAACCTGCTATTTGCTGTATACACTGAGCATCACATCAGCAGTGAAATTCAGCATGTTATTCATTTGTGTGATGGGCAGAACAATTTTTTTTCTTGAAGGCAGCATCCTGTTAGCGGCAAACAACTCTATAAAACTAGCATCAAAATTGGATGTGTTTCCACAGTTGGGCAATATTTGCAAAATAATCCTAACTATACTAAGAATTACTCCGACAATCGATTTAAGATGCCAGTCAGGTTTGCAGGATGATGCAGTTGTGTGGACTGGAGGGCTAGATATATACATACATACTCTGAGTCTTCAATTTCGCAGACAGGAAGAATGTGTATATGCAGAATAGGCAACAGCAATTCACTGGCTCAGAGCAATGCGTCGACCAACCACAATCAATCTGCCTGGTTTAAATGTGAACACAGATTGACAGTTAACTGTCATTCAACATCAAACTAGTGCACTCTCTCTAGTAACATACCTATGAGCTTGCAAAGCAAACAGGCCCCCCTTCTCATACAGCACAAAGCTGTTACTTCTCTTTACATTGGTATTTCTCCTGATTGAGTACAAAATGAAAGGCTTCAATGGACCCTATCCTTTTTCAACAATACTTAAGTCTGTACAACTGAGCGACAATTAACATTTTTGCAAGAAAATTACAAGAAAGCATGAGATTTGCCACTATGATGTGAGTTTTTGCCTTAAGCCTGGTGTTTTCTACCTCATTAAATTAGCTCCTGTAACATAAGAATGAGATGTGGCTAATGTAATACTAAAAGATTTAGCAGGTATTATGAAGGCACCCGATAGATACATATAATACATTCACAGGCACATCCGTGTTTAGGCTAATACTAAGCTCTGCAGTACAAACAGCATGTTTGCAACAGCGTGTAATGTTTCAAATGGCCCCCAGTAAAGCTGGAGACTGAATCCTTTCTAACCTCATGTCACATGTTTGCTATTGTTCTGATATTACAAGCGCATCCCTTAAGGTTACACTGCCTGCTAACTCTTAATTAACTGAGCGAACCAAACATTCTCCTCTTTCCAAAGAAGAAAAAGGAAATCTCAAATTATACATCAGCAAATGCTGTCAATTGGATAACTATACACATAGATAAAAACAATTTACAAGATTTGCAATTCAAACTTCTTCAATGTAAGTTTTGGAGATGTGACAACTTGTTCTGATCAGCTGATCCTGCACCTGTGCAGCTGTCCTGATCTGCTGTTGGTTGACAACTTGATCTGGTTGCTGTTACTCAACGTCATCACATAATCATCATTGTTAGAATATTCTTCCTCACTCACTCTGTGCTTGATTGGTGTGTTGTATGCTGGCCTGAGCTGGCTTTTTGTTCCTTTGTAACGTAGCACCAAGATCAGTAATGACTTCATCTGACACAAAAACAGAAATTCTGGGAAGGCTCAGCAGGTCTGGCAGTACCTGTGGAGAGAAATCAGTGTTAATGTTTCATGTTCAATGAAACATTATGCTCACATAGTAGCTAGGAAAAAGTTGTTTTTTTATGCAGAGAATAGGGTGGGGGGAGGAAATAAGGAGTAAATGACAGGTGGAGATAGAGTCTAAAGAGAGATGTGAACAGATTGAAAGACAAAGGAGGGCTTAACAATCAGCCTGGGAGAATGAATAGCTATCGGTGGACAATTAGTGGTTAACAATGGGTGGTGTGTAATAGCACACTATGTGATAACAAGGCCTGGTGTGTATGGGTTGGAGTAAGCTCAAGTGAAGCTGCCTCAAGCTCTAAAATTGTTAAACTCGATATTGAGTTGAGAAAGCTGTACAGACCCCAAACAGAAAATGAGGTACTGTTCTTCCAGCTTGCGCTGAAGCACTGCAGCAAGCCTGAGACAGAGATGTTGGCCATGGTACAGGATGGTGAGGCAGGCTACTGGAAGCTCAGGATCTTCTTTGCCGAACAGAACATAGGTGTGTTTGAGCCCTGGGATACTGAGGAGGGAGGAAGTAAACAGGCAGGTGTTACGCCTTCTGCAGGAAAAGGTGCCGTGGGGCAATGCGGGATAAAACTTTCCAGCAATTTCTGTTTTATTTCTGATTTCCAACATTAGGCTGGTAGGTGTAGGGAATGCTGGATGATGAGAAAAATGACTAGAGGTTTAGGTTAAGAAAAAGAAGGAAGCATATGTCAGGTATAGACAACAGAGATTGAGTGAATCCTCAGAAGAATATAAAGGTAGTAGGAGTCTAATTAAGGAGAGTGAAAAGGGGACATGGGATAGCTTTGACAATTAGGGTGAAGGAGAATCCAAAGGGATTTTATAAATATATTAAGGACAAAAGGGTAACTAGGGAGAGAATAGGACCCCTCAAAGATCAGCAAGGCAGCCTATGTGTGGAACCACAGGAGATGAGGGAGATACTAAATGAGTATTTTGCATTGGTGTTTACTGTGGAGAAGGACATGGAAGATGTAGAACGTGGGGAAATAGATGGTGACATCTTGAAAAATGTCCATATTACAGAGGTGGAGGTGCTGAATGTCTTGAAATGTATAAAAGTGGTTAACTCCCCAGGACCTGATCAGGTGTACCCTAGGACTCTGTGGGAAGCTAGAGAAGTGATTGCTGGGCCCTTTGGTGAGATATTTGTATCATCAATGGTCACAGACAAGGTGCCGGAAGACTGGAGGTTGGCTAATGTGGTGCCACTGTTTAAGAAGGGTGGTAAGGGCAAGCCAGGGAACTATAGACTGGTGAGCCTGAAGTCGGTGGGGGTTGAAACTTTATTGCTGGAACAGCACAGCAGGTCAGGCAGCATCCAGGGAACAGGAGATTCGACGTTTCGGGCACAGGCCCTTCTTCAGGAATGAGCAGAGAGTGTTCAGCAGGAGAAGATAAAAGGTAGGGAGCTAAAGGAGAAGATACAAGGTAGGAAACGTCGAATCTCCTGTTCCCTGGATGCTGCCTGACCTGCTGTGCTGTTCCAGCAATAAAGTTTCAACTTTGATCTCCAGCATCTGCAGACCTCACTTTCTCCTTGAAGTCGGTGGGGAGCAAGTTGTTGGAGGGCATCCTGGGGGACAGGATTTACACGTATTTGGAAAGACAAGGACTGATTAGGGATAGTCAGCATGGCTTTGTGCATAGGAAATCAAGTCTCACAAACTTGGTCGAGGATTTGAAGAAGTAACAACGAGAATTGATGAGAGCAGAGTGGTGGACGTGATCTATGTGGACTTCAGTAAGGCATTCAACAAGGTTCCCCATGGGAAACTGGTTAGCAGGGTTAGATCTCATGGAATACAAGGGGATCTAGCCATTTGGATACAGAACTGGCTCAAAGGTAGAAGACAGAAGGTGGTGCTGGAGGACTGCTTTTCAGACTGAGGCCTGTGACCAGTGGAGTACAACAAGGATTGGTGCTGGGTCGACAACTTTTCATCATTTATATAAATGATTTGGCTATGAACATAGGAGGTATAATTAGTAAGTTTACAGATGACACCAAAATTGGAGGTGTAGTGGACAGTGAAGAAGGTTACCTCAGTGTACAATGGACTCTTGATCAGATGGGCCAAAGGGCTGAGGAGTGGCAGATGAAGTTTAATTTAGATAAATGCGAGAGTGTAGAAACTTAAGGGGGACCTTACAGAGGTTTATAAAATCATGACAGGCATGGATAGGTTAAATAGACAAAGTCTTTTCCCTGGGGTGGTGGAGTCCAGAACTAGAGGGCATAGGTTTAGGGTGACAGGGGAAAGATATAAAAGGGACCCAAGTGGCAACTTTTTCATGTAGTGTGTGATGCGTATATGGAGTGAGCTGCCAGATAGTGTGTGATGCGTATATGGAGTGAGCTGCCAGAGAAAGTGGTGGAGGCTAGTACAATTGCAACATTTAAAAGACATCTGGATGGGTATATGAATAGGAAGGGTTTGGAGGGATATGGGCCAAGTGCTGGCAAGTGGGTCTACATTACATTGGAATATCTGGTCAGCATGGATGAGTTGGACCAAAGGGTGTGTTTCCGTGCTGTACATCTCTGTGACTCTATGACATTACTGTGGATCTGGAGTCACATATAGGCATGGCCACATAAGAATGGCAATTTAATTCCCAAAGAACAATTGTGACCCAGATGAGTTTTCCCTAAAAATTGACAATGGTCATCACCAGACTCTTACTTCCACACTATAATTGAATTCAAATTCCACCATATGCCATGGTGGGTTTCAAACCCAGATCCCCACCTGGGTCTCTGGATTAATAGTCCAGCAATAACACTACTAGGCCATCACCAACCTTTGCAAGTTCAACCAGGTACATTCTCAATAATCCTAACTAAGCTTTGGCCAACTAACTAGCAGCCCAAATGCTAAACATCAGAAACAGTTCTATCCAAATAGAATTCTAAAGGCTGTGAGCTCTAATCTGCAGATCTCTACCCTTAGAAATTGGAACTGTTAGAATTTGAAGTCTAGGGGTGTTACCCAACTGTACTTCAGTGGGATTTTCAGGTGTCTGCCACTGAAAGATGAGATTATTTTATACGTAGCCACTGTTTTTCATGCCACTGCACTGCAATGATGATCTGTCACTGTTATGTGAGCTTTTGTCTCCAACAGGGTCTTTATATCTGATGAGAAAATACTTCTGTCTGCCTCTGTCAGAAAACAACTAAATGTGGGCTCACGTTGTAATGAAAGGATTAACAGATGTGTATGTGTATTACAGTTACAGGCTGCTCAATATCGGTCTAACACTAAGTTATTCGATCACAAGAAGTTCCTTGCTTTCATTAGCTTGGTATGCTTCAAGTAGCCCCAGATAAAATGGAGACTGAAACTTTTAAAACTTTCAGGTAATATGCTCTGATGGGGTGATGATGTTACGAGCATGTATCTTAAATTTATGGAAGATATAAGAAATACCAGTATAATTTTTAAAATGCAAATTACCATACAACACAATACAACTACTGTCTACTAACTACTAACCTACTTTATAAAACTAAACAAAACCAAACACTATGCAAAATAACACCAATAAATAAGTAACTGACTTAAAAACAAAACAAATGAACACACAAGAACACAAAATAGCAACGCTTGGCATAGAGCTCCCAAACAAAAAACAGGAGCATTGTATATATACCTGTATTAACTCAGGAGTCCCTCTTCCAGGGCCCAGGGCCCAGCAAACCTAACCATCCTGGTTAAACAAACGCCCTAGGTAAGATAGAAGACAAATCTATGTCCAAATAACTCAAAAAGGGCTGCCATGTCTTATAAAAAAGGTCTGTTGTGTGAAGCACCATATTTGTGAAAAAAATCTAAGGGAATGTGCTCCATAATTAACTTCCTCCATCCCAGCAAGCCTGGTGGGTTCTCAGACACCCAATTCATCAGAATATTCTTCCGTGCACAGTAAGTAAGAATATTGAATAGTTTTTCCAATGCCCATCTAAAGATAATAAATTTTGGTAGACTTTGAAGGAGAGATATCAAGTCTACTTTAACTTTGGTCCTCAATACCCTCCTTATCTCTCCCGCCACAGCGCTCCAATAAACATTGAGCCTGTGACATGTCCAGAGGCAATGGGTAAGAGTACCTACACTTATTTTACAGTTGGGGCACACTGAAGATGCCCCTTTTTAAAACTTCACCAGACGGTTCGGTGCCAAATGAACCTTGTGCAGAACTTTTAACTGCATAACGTATCCTATTACAGATTGAGATTTTTTGTGCATTCTCCCAAAGATTCTCCCATGTTTCAGAAGAGATCTCCACTCCTAGCTCTTGCTCCCAGACCTCACATAACCAGTTAACATCCTGCCAGACCATGCCACACAGTAGGCGATAGAGGGCACTAACCGAAAGGGTGCTTGTGGAACATAGCAACAACCTCTCTGTATCAGGCTTATAGGGCTTAGTGAGAATCGTAGTCTTCTTCTGGATGAAATCCCTAACCTGAAAAACACGGAAAAGATCTCTGCTGGGCATCCCATATTTGCGGCCCAGTTGCTCGAAAGACATCAAAATCTCCCCCTCAAACAAGTCTCCCAAACTGGAAACTCCTCTCACTGCACAAAGTTTGAACCCTGAGTCCATCATTCCTGGTCGGAACCTCGGCATACCAACTATGGGGGTGAGTGATGAAATCTTGTATAAGCAACTCTCACTCTGACGCATCGGCCTCCATGCCTTGACCTTGCTAATAACAATGGCAGTGGTCCATAACTGTCTTCATCATATCCATGAACAACAGGTTAATAAGAGAGCACTTTGCCTGGTATGCCTCGATATCCAGCTATATGGAGCCTGGATCATTACCTACCCAATCGCACACAAAGGACAGCATAGAAAGGGGTGGCACGATGGCTCAGTGCTTAGCACCGCTGTCTCACAGCACTAGGGATCTGGGTTTGTTTCCAGCTTTGGGCAACTGTCTGTGTGGAGTTTGCACATTCTCCTCGTGTCTGTGTGGGTTTCCTCTGGGAGCTCTGGTTTCCTCCCACAATCCAAAAATGTGCAGGTTACGTGAATTGGCCATGCTAAATTGTCCATAGTGTTCGGTGCATTAGTCAGGGGTAAATATGGGGAATGGGTCTTGTAATCTTGTGTGCCCTTGATCCCACTTCCGGAGTGGTTATGTGGACGATCTGACGAATGGCCTCGGCCAGCAGCTCTATCACCAACGTAAACAACAAGTGAAAGGGGGCAGCCTTGACGACTACCTCTACCAATCCTAAAGTTACCAGACTTCACCCCTTTGGTGATGACTGCGGCCAAAGGGTGGTGATACAAAACCTCCACCCACCTAGCAAAGACTCCACCCAACCCAAACTGCTCTAAGACATAAAAAATATACAGCCATTCCACCCAGTCAAATACTTTCTCTGCATCTAAGGAAATCACCAACCCCTGAATCAATCATTGCTGACAAACTTGGATCATATTCAGCAACCTTCTAATATTATTGGAGGATCTACAGCCCCTTATAAAACCTGTCTGGTCCTCTTTGATAATATAGGTAGCACCTTCTCCAATCTCAGCGTCAAAATCTTAGACAGAATCTTAAAATCTGAATTTAATAGAGAGATGTGCCTGTATGAGGCACAGTCCTCAAGAACATTTCCCTTCTTTAGAATGAGGGAAATATTGCCTTCTGTCAAAGATGGTGGTAGGCATTCATGCATATAGGAGTGATTGTACATTTCCAGCATTGGCCCTGACAGAATCCCTGTAAGCTCCTTATAAAACTCACCTGGAAGACCATCAGGGCCAGGCACTTTCCCACTCTGAAGTTGCCTAACTGCCTCCTATATTTCCTGAACTGTCAGGGCAGTATTGAGGAAAGAGGCCTGTTCCAAGGTTACCCCTTTGAGGTCCAGGCTCTTAAAAAAGGTTTCCATTTTGGCCCACCCAACCTCGCAATCTTCAGACCGATACAATTCAATGTAAAAACTATGAAAAGCCTCATTAATCCTTTTGGCATCATATGTAAGGACCCTGGTGCTGACTCTAACTGCAGTAATGGATTGGGGAGCATGCTTTTTCCTCGTCAGAGATGCTACATACTTCCCTGGCCTATCCTCATACTCAAACAGCCTTTTTCTAGCAAAAGCAAGTTCTTTCTTTGCTGTTTGTGTCGGTACTGAATTCAGGGCAGCCCAGAGGGCCATGATCCGCTGTAGCTTGGTCACAGAAGGCCTGCAAAATGTGTCGCCTTGGCAGCTTTCAACCGCATCTCAAGTAGATGCTGCTGATTCCCCTTCCATTGTTTCCGGCTGGCCTATTCGGAAATAGCTAATCCCCTAGCAGAGGTCTTAGCAGTCTCCCATAGAATAGACGAAATACTAGCCATGCCTGAGTTTATAGTCAAAAACTCCTGAAACTCCTTCAAAACGTGTTCTACAAATTTGGAATCCTTGAGGAGAAAAGGATCCAGCTGCCAATGCCGTGAACCTAACCCCTCACTCTTGGCCTTAACCTCCAAATATACTGCCGTGTGATCAGCAATAACTATGTTCTCAAATTTACACCCCATAATCCAATGGGGTGGAGCCAGAAAAAGATCAATCTTCATGTGACATTTATGAGGGTTTGAAAAAAAGGTGAAATCCCTGCCAATAGGGTGAAGACATCTCCAAATGTCCACCAGCCCCCAACTCCTCACATAAGTCAGCCACCTGCTTGGCCTGCGAAGAGATAGTTGGGGGCCCACCCTGTATCCTGTCTACCATTGGATCCAAAAGGCAATTAAAATCCCCCCCCCCCCCCCCCCGATAATAATGTGCTGTGTTCCAAAGGCACTCAGCTTCGAGAAGGCACTAATCAAAAATTTGAGGGGATGGGCCAGGAGACCGTAGACCTTTATAGCGCCATATTCCTCCCCATGTATCAGGGCCTTAAGTTTCACAAACTGCCCTTGTTCATCTTTCACCTGCTATATTAATGTGAATGGAAGATTTTTCTGTATAAGTACAGCCATTCCCCTACTTTTAGTAGTAAAGGATGAAAAGAATACCCTGTCATAACCCCCCTGTTGCAGCTTCAGGTGTTCCCATTGTCAAGATGGGTTTCCTGCAATAGGACATTATCAACCCTTTCCCTCTTAAAGCTAGAAAGCACTTTTTTCCTTTTAACAGGCGAATGACTCCCTTGATGTTCCAGGTGCACCATTTAACAAGACACTTAACATAGGCCCTTTCAGAGACCCTTGAACCCCCCCCCCCCCCTCCACAAAGGAGGAAGAACCCTGCTTGCAATGCATCAAGCACAAGTAAATGGAGACTCATAGAGTCGCAGAATTGTGTATACAAAAACTACTCTAACATAACTACAAATGACTATTGTTACCAAAAAAATACAAAGAAAACCAACTGTAAAACCTTGTACAGGAGACTCTCCCCCCTGTCCATAGGGGGCACTCACCTTACCCATCCCCTCCTTCACAGCTCCTTCAGGCCTGGACTGTGCCCCAGCTTTAGGCAAAAATAAATAAGTAAACAAGGAGATGATCCTTAAATCAACAAAAGAAGACAAAGTCAGGATAAACACTCCACCCATCCACTCCATGTCAACCCCAATTATGACTAAAAGAGAAAAAGAACAAAAAAAAGGAAAATAACAAAGGACACCCATAAAATTTCCCATGATAAAATCCAGTTATAAAAATATAATAGGAACAACATATTCCAAGTTCTTTTTTAGAAAAAGAACGTTATTAGGGAAAGAGAAAACAATGGGTAAAGGGAAAACACAGGGAAAGAAGGAAAAGAGGACAAACATTAACCATATTTTTCCGATCAGTTGGACTATTTTAAAGTGTCCACAAAGTTGTTGTCTTTATCCGCCAAGTCAAACTTATAAATTGAGTCCTCGTGGCTGAAACGGAATACCGCGGGGTACCCCAGGTTCCTCAGCCTCTTCTTAACTTCATTGAAGGATTTCCTCTTTTGAATTAATGCTGCTGAGAAATCTTGAAAAAACATAATTTTTGACCCCTTGTGCAGCAGTGCCTGTGGGTATTTTCCCAGTGATCTGGAGGCTTCTATCACACTTTTCTTGTGTGGAAGTGCACTCGGACCAGGCGGGGGCACTGTACTGGCCCAGACCTGTGCACTGCAATCCAATAGGCCTTTCAATCTGCAGCCGGCCAGACTCGATTTGAAGGCCCAGGAACTGTGGCAGCCAGTGTTCGAAGAAGCTGATTGGTTGCCCACTTTCTTCACCCTCCAGGAGCCCGACAATCCATAGATTTGTCCTCTGACCTCAATTTTTGAGGTCATCGACCTGATCTCGCAAGGCCCATACTTGATGTTCCAGGGTCTATTTCCATCAGGAAGAGGACTCAATCGCCACTTCCGAGGCCTTGATTCGATCCTCCACCTCCTCCATCCATGCCCCGAGGCCCTGGAGCTCCTGTTCATGCTTTTGCAGCATGGATACGCTGGGTTGGATCTGGGCACAGATCTCTCCGATCGCAACCTCAACCTTCGCGAAATGACTCGCCATCACCGCTGCCAATTCCTCCGAGGCCGTTAAGTCCCTCGGGGGTGCAGAAGAGGCCACTGTTGCGGTCTCTGGTGTGTCCACTGCTGCAGGGGAGTGACCTCCCTGCTGCTGTTCCTTCCTCCCTTTCCCTCTGGCATCCTTCTCACTCCCAAATATTATATATGTGTTCCCAAGGCTTTAAATTAACAACTCTCTCATGGGTGTTAGCTAGGTATGGCAAAAAACACCAATATGCCTTGGCTGTTAGGCAGAGCTGTCCACGGCAGTTCTACTGAATCGCCGCCATCTTGCTGAGTCTCATGAGCATGTATCTTAAATGTGTACTGTGTACAAGCTGCAAGACACAACGTGACAATATCTCAGTGGTATGTCTGAAGTGTTCAGAAACCCATATTTCATTATCCAAATTTCACAATTCAACAGCCTTGAAGTAAATCCTCACCTTTATCACATGGATTGCAATCCACTCAAGCAGCTCATCTTTCTATTACAGAACCTGTCCAAATTCCCACCCTAAACCTCTTACTATCCCCCTCTGCTGTGTTTGGCCACTGTTCTAGTCAATCCTCCTGTGTTCAGTGTCAAATTTTGCCTTGTAGCACTCCTGTTAAGTGCCTTGAGTGAGAGCAGAGATTTTCTACACTCCAAGCTGACATTAATCCTTCGACCACCAAGGCTATACCTGATTATCTGGTCTTTGCTACATCGCTGTTTGTGAACATTTAAAGAGTTTCCTATCTTACAGCAGTGACAACCCAGACTTAGAGCAGTTGGAAATGTCCAGAGATTTTGAAAAATTTTACCTTAATGTGAGACATTTTGTTCGAAACAATATCAAGAAATCCTGCATGATTGTACATTGTTTATTTCTAAGCTGGTATTACAAGGATAGATAAACCTTTCTAATTTCTTTTAACATCTAAACTTCTACCGAAACCAACATTCAGGATTCTGTCATCACACTCATTGTAAGTCTTGATGATAAGTTATATCGGATTGGTAAACTGTTTCTCTTTGTAGATCCTTTTATTTTTTGTTTGATGTTTTATACTTCTCCTGAAATTCCCCATTGGCGACATAGACATCTTGTCACATAGCTAAATAAGAACAAAGGAGCAGGAGTAGGCCATTCAGCCCATTGAATCTGCTCTGCTGTTCTAGCTCATACCTGCTCACCAACCTCAGTGCTGTCTTCGCAATCTATTCCCATATCCCCCAATGGTATTAATAGTTAGAGACTCATCAATCTCTGTCTGAAACTTACTTCATGACTGAGTTTACATAGCCCTTTGGTGTAGAGACTTACAATCTTTGGAGGAAGAAATTCCTCCCACCCCCCCATCTCCATCTTAACTGGCTTGCCCCCTTTTTATTCTGAGAATCTGTCTTCTGGTTCCAGACCCTACGCCATCCTTTCTGACCAACTCTGTTTATCCCTTTAAAAAAGCAATTTGGATTTTGATAAGATTGCCTCTCATTCTTCTAAACTTTCACTAACACAGGGCCAGTGTCCCTGGTCTCTCCTCATGAGACAGTCCCAATATCTGGCAAACGCCTACTGCATTCCCTCTATGGCAAGTGTATCTTACCACAGGCAAGGCAATTAGAAAGTGAGGTCCAGGTGAGGTCTCAGTTGGTTCTCTATAATTAAAGTAAGACCTCTTCACTCCTGCACTCAAATCCTCTTGCATTAGAGACTAATGTATTGTGTGCCTAGGGAATAATATACTGCACCTTCATGCTAGCTTTCTGTGGCTGGTGAATAACAAGGCCTGTTTCCCTTCGAGTGTCAATATTTTTCACTCACCATTTAAGAAATACTCTTCCACCTTTTCCTCCCGTCAAAGTAGATAATCTTCCATTTATTCTGCCAACTCTGTCCCACTCACTCAGCACATCAAAATCCCCTCTAGTGCATGCTCCTCACAATTCACATTCCCAACAAGCTTTGTACCATCCGCAAATTTGGAAGGATTACATCTGGTCCCTACATCCAAATCAATGACCCAGATGTGAATCGGCCCAAGCACTGATCCTGCTGTACCCCATTGGTCACAGTCTGCCAACCTAAGAAAGATTCATTTATTCCAACTGTCTCCTTTCTGCCTGTTAAACAATTCTCAACATTTAATAACCACAGTGTGTCCCAGGCTTTATCCCAGAGCCAGTTCAAGATATCTCGCTGGTTTCTATCTCCAATGTGTGTTTGCTGGAGTAATCATGTAATTTGCATGCTGTACGAATGACAGTATATCAGCACTCAAGATCTACAATCGATAGTAGCCTAGCTAAAGCTGTCACAATTCTTGGTCTTTCTAAATACAGGATAGCCTGCCCCATAGCCTATCCTGAACTTCAGTCCATCTAATAGTGACTCTGAACCAAAGCAGATAGGCACTGTTGAGTGATTAATCATCACACTCTGCTAATTTGCCATAAAATTCTCACCTATAAATGGGATCATTAGAATAGATTCCCTACAACGTGGAAACAGGCCATTTGGCTCCACACTGCCCCCTGCCCCCCACAAAGAGTGACCCACCCCTCTGCTGTATCATCCTACATTTACACCTGACTAATGCACCTAATCTACATATCATTGAACACTATGGGCAAATTAGCTCAACTAATTCACCTAACCTGCACGTCTTTGGATTGTGGGAGGAAACCGGAGCACCCGGACGAAACCCACCAAGACACGGGGAGAAAGTGCAAACTCCACACAGAGAGTCACCCGAGGCTGAAATCAAACCCGGGTCCCTGGCACTGTGAGGCAGCGGTGGTAGCCACTGTGCCACCCTAACTGAGCCACATGTCATCTGTTCTTTTTGGTCACGGTAGCTAGGAGCAATAATTCTTGTCATTCTTTTACAGTTTCAAAACATTCCAATGTAAGACATTAAAACATCCAGTTAGGCAGCATGCCACAGGATAATTGTGTGAGATAGCTCAAGGTATAATGAACTTTAGTGAATGAATTTATTACAATTCCTACAACTTCAATCCTTGTTTTAACCAGACATTCACTAATCAGTTTCTATCAATGCTTTAAAAGTCTCGGTCCTGACCGATCTCAATTTTCTGTTCTCTGACAAATTTGGCAACCCCAGTGTAGAACTCAACCCACGAGTTATTCCAAATGGGAAATGAGCACCCAAGGTCGGAAGAAGCTATGGACTTTTTTTTGACCATTTTGATGAAATAAAGATTCCAAATCTAGCTGCTTGTTTCCATAACTTGGAAACTTGTATCATCATCGTTGTGCAAGTGGTGGATCAGTTGGCAGCACTGTTGCACCCCTAAGTCACAAGGCTATGGATTCCAGAACTCCGGCACAAAAATCTCTCCAGAGAAATACTGAGAGAGTGCTGCCTTTCAGATATGTTGTTAAAACTGAGGTGTTGTCTTAGGTAGACATGGAAGATGCCATGGTACTGTTTTGAAAAGGACCAATTACCAATCTTTTAATCAGCATCACAGAAACTGAGAACCTGGTCGTCATCATGTTCCTGTTTTGTGGAATCTTGTGTCTGTGTTGCATTCTGGAATTTGAATGTTTCGTTGGATGCTTCACAATGGATTCCACTGGAAGTGTTTGATTCACTGTAATTTCCTAAGTAGCTGGGGTATTTATTTTTAATCACCTGGGATCACTAGTTTTTGGTTTACTGGTAATTATCAACAAACACACACAAAATTCTCATTGAACTCCATTTCAGGAATTAATCTCATAATATTGGATGCAATCCAAAGCAGAAGAGGCAGAACATTGTCGGAAGTGCTATTTGTAGTGATTGTAGTGATTGAGGTAGACCTCTTAGAATATGAGTTGTCTGATTGGGGCTGTTAATCTGGTCCAATAAGGGAGTCCTGGCTGACAGATATAAACAGGAGTGAGGGAGGTTCTGTTCACTCTGAGAGCTGTTTCTGAGGAGATGGATCAGTGTCAAGGATTCGCCATATATAAATAAAGGGTGACTTTGTCATGGGATACTAGCCTCTATGGAGTTATTTCACCATCCAAGGGAGGGTAGGAATAGGAGGATCGAGCAGATGAATGCATGGCTGAGGAGCTGGTGTATGGGGGAAGGATTCACAGTTTTGAATCATTGGAATCTCTTCTGGGGTAGGAGTGACCTGTACAAGAAGGACAGATTGCGCCTGAATTGGAAGGGGACTAATATACTGGCAGGGAGATTTACTAAAACTGCTTGGGAGGATTTAAACTAGTAAGGTGGTGGGGGGAGGAACTGAGGGAGATAGTGAGGAAAGAGATCAATCTGAGACAGGTTGAGTTGAGAAAAGAAGCGAGTCAAACAGTCAGGGCAGGCAGGGACAAAGCAGAGAACAAGGTGGGACTGATAAATTAAACTGCAATTATTTCAAGCAAGGGGCCTAACAGGAAAGGCAGATGAACTCAGGGCATGGTTAGGAACATGGGACTGGGATATCATAGCAATTACAGAAACGTTGCTCAGGGATGGACAGGACTGGCAGCTTAATGTTCCAGGATACAAATGCTACAGGAAGGACAGAAAGGGAGGCAAGAGAGGAGGGGAGTGGTGTTTTTGATAAAGGATAGCATTACAGCTGGACTGAGGAAGGATATTCCTGGAAATACATCAGGGAAGTTACTTGGGTTGAACTGAGAAATAAGAAAGGGATTACCACCTTATTGGGATTGAATTATAGACCCCCTAACAGTAAGAGGGAAATTCAGAAACAAATTTGTAAGGAGATCTCAGTTATCTTTTAGAATAATAGAGTGGCTATGGTCATGGATTTTAATTTTCCAAACATAGACTGGGACTGCCATAGTATTAAGGGTTTAGATGGAGAAGAATTTGTTAATTGTGTACAAGAACATTTTTTGATTCAGTATGTGGATGCACCTACTAGAGAAGGTGCAAAACTTGACCTACTCTTGGGAAATAAGGCAGGGCAGGTGACTGAGGTGTCAGTGGGGGAGCACTACGGGGCCAGCGACCATAGTTCTAGTAGTTTTAAAATAGTGATGGAAAAGGATAGACCAGATCTAAAAGTTGAAGCTCTAAATTGGAGGAAGGCTAATTTTGATGGTATTAGGCAAGAACTTTCAAAAGCTGAATTGGGGCAGATGTTTGCAAGTAAAGGGATGGCTGGAAAATGGGGAGCCTTCAGAAATGAGATAACGAGAGTCCAAAGACAGTATATTCCTGTCAGGGTGAAAGGAAAGGCTGGTAGGTATAGGGAATGCTGGATGACTAAAGAAATTGAGGGTTTGGTTAAGAAAAAGAAGGAAGCATATGTCAGGTACAGACAGAATAGGTCAAGTGAATCCTTAGAAGAGTATGAAGATAGTAGGAGTATACTGAAGAGGGAAATCAGGAGGGCAAAAAGGGACATGAGGTAGCTTTGGCAAATAGAGTTAATGAAAACCCAAAGGATCTTTACAAATACATTAAAATACATTAAGGACAAAAGGGTAACTAAGGAGAGAATTGGACCCCTCAAAGATCAGCAAGGTGGCATCAATTTGGACTTCACCAGTTTCCTCATTTCCCCTCCTTACCTCATTTCCCCACCTTACCTCAGTTCCAACCTTCCAGCTCAGCACCGCCCTCATGACCTGTCCTCCTTTTCCCACCTATCCGCTCCACCCTCCTCTCTGATCTATCACCTCCATCCCCACTCCCATTCACCAATGTACTCTATGCTACTTTCTCCCCACTCCACCCCCCCACCCCGGCCGATTTATCTCTCCACTCTGGAGGCTTCCTGCCTCTATTCCTGATGAAGGACTTTTGCCCGAAACGTCGATTTTCCTGCTCCTCGGATGCTGCCTGACCTGCTGTGCTTTTCCAGCACCACTCTGATCTAAAATCCCATGTCAAAAATCAGCAAGGTGGCCTTTGTGTGGAGCCGCAGGAGATTGGGAAAATACTAAATGAGTATTTTGCATCAGTGTTTACTGTGGAGAAGGACATGGAAGATATAGAATATAGGGAAATAGATGGTGACATCTTGAAAAATGTCCATATTACAGAGGAGGAAGTGCTGGATATCTTGAAATGCACAAAAGTGAATAAATCCCCAGGACCTGATCAGGTGTACCCGAGAACTCTGTGGAAGCTAGGGAAGCGATTGCTGGGCCTCTTGCTGAGATATTTGTATCATCGATAGTCACAGGTGAGGTGCCTGAAGACTGGAGGTTGGCTAATGTGGTGCCACTGTTTAAGAAGGGTGGTAAGGACAAGCCAGGGAACTGTAGACCAGTGAGCCTGACCTCGGTGGTGGGCAAGTTGTTGGAGGGAATCCTGAGGGACAGTATGTACATATATTTGGAAAGGCAAAGTCTGATTAGGGATAGTCAACTTGGCTTTGTGCATGGGAAATCATGTCTCACAAACTTGATTGGGTTTTTTGAAGAAGAAACAAAGTGGATTGATGAGGACAGAGAGGTGGACATGATCTATATGGATTTCAGTAAGGAGTTCGACAAGATTCCCCATGGGAGACTGGTTAGCAAGGTTAGATTTCATGGAATACAATAAGAACTAGCCATTTGGATACAGAACTGGCTCAAAGGTAGAAGACAGAGGGTGGTGGTGGAGGATTGTTTTTCCGACTGGAGGCCTGTGACCAGTGTAGTGCCACAGGGATCGGTGCTGGGTCCACCGCCCTTCGTCATTTATATAAATGATTTGGATGCGAGCATAAGAGGTATAATTAGTAAGTTTGCAGATGACACCAAAATTGGAGGTGTAGTGGACAGTGAAGAAGGTTACCTCAGATTACAATGGGATCTTGATCAGATGGGCCAATGGACTGAGAAGTGGCAGATGGAGTTTAATTCAGATAAATGCGAGGTGCTGCATTTTGGGAAAGCAAATCTTAGCAGGACTTATACACTTAATGGTAAAGTCCTAGAGAGTGTTGCTGAATGAAGAGACCTTGGAGTGCAGGTTCATAGCTCCTTGAAAGTGGAGTCACAGGTAGATAGAATAGTGAAGAAGGTGTTTGGTATGCTTTCCTTTATTGGTTAGAGCATTAATTACAGGAGTTACGAGGTCATGTTGCAGCTTACAGGATATTGGTTTGGCAACTGTTGGAATATTGCGTGCAATTCTGGTCTCCTTCCTATTGAAAAGATGTTGTGAAACTTGAAAGGGTTCAGAAAAGATTTACAAGGATGTTGCCAGGGTTGGAGGATTTGAGCTACAGGGAGAGGCTGAACATGCTGGGGCTGTTTTCCCTGGAGCGTCGGAGGCTGAGGGATGACCTTATAGAGGTTTACAAAATTATGAGGGGCATGGATAGGATAAATAGGCAAAGTCTTTTCCTGGGGTTGGGAAGTCCAGAACTAGAGGGCATAGGTTTAGAGTGAGAGGGGAAAGATATAAAAGAGACCTAAGGGGCAACTTTTTCACGCAGAGGGTGATACATGTATGGAATGAGCTGCCAGAGGAAGTGGTGGAGGCTAATACAATTGCAACATTTAAGAGGCATCTGGATGGGTATTTGAAAAGGAAGGGTTTGGAGGGATATGGACTGGGTGCTGGCAGGTGGGACTAGTTTTGGTTTGGGATATCTGGTCGGCATGGACGAGTTGGACTGAAGGGTTTGTTTCCGTGCTGTACATCTCTATGACTTTATGACTCTGTGAGACATTATATTAAGGACTTATTTGCATGTTCTATTGCTTCAGGCGGCTGTTAAAAGTCCCAGTGCAAAATTCAAAGAGGATTGAATGCCCCGTCTTCCAAGTCAACATAGAAAATTAAACAAATCGAGTTATCCATGTGTGAACATTTTCCCATGGTCTGATCCCATCTTAAAGGTTGCCACATTTAACTACATGGCCACATAGTTTCTTGCATGAAAGGTTTTGAGATATTCCTTTTGTCTTCCTGTCCATAAACAAATGGATTAACATTTCATATAAATGGGTTGATTACTTTGTCAAAAACTAGAGAAAGAAAGTCGGTTCCATCAAGGGAAGACATGCTTTTCCAGTTTTACATGACAAGGTGCAAATTCAATAAAACCTTAGTCTTTGTAAGTCGTCCCATACATAGATGTCGAATTCTGTTCTTTTCCGTGCTTGTTTCAACACGTAATGAGATATAAAACTATTTACATGTTACTGTTTTGTTTTCTCTCTGACACACAGCTTTACGCTAGAACTGTACCAGCAGAACTTTTGCAGTATTTCTGATGTTGGCACATCCTCCCTGCCAGGCACTTGCTGTGCAGTACATTTTATAAATACAATTTATCGTTTAATAAAGCTCTTCATTTAATACCAAGAACTTGCATTCCATTGAAATAAAACCTTTGGGCAAGTGAGTACACTCAATTTAATTGGCTTCCAATCTGTGACATACTTAAGATGACAGTTAGCATTTTTAAGAAAAGAATTCAAATGGAGTCAAGTAAATGGCGTCATTCTGTATATTAAAGAGCCTTAAAATGCTGTATTATATAAAGAAATTCCTGTGGTGTGAGACAATTAGAGGCGTACTGTTCGTTCTTGAGTTTAAGTAGCAATGAGCAAGAAATGTTGGCCAAGCCAGCGACCCATGTAATAAGAGAATTTGTAAAAAATAACCACCCCCAGAAATTATCCCAATCAATCAAACTCTTCCTCACAAGATTTCATCAACCTTCAATATCCATGTGTTAGGATGGAATGATAAGTTTCTTCCATGTGACCTGAGCCGACCTGCAGCTCATCAGTGTGGCATTCTGGGTCTTGATAAATTGGCACCCCAGCCAGTCAGGTAACCTTCTGACATTCACTGGTGAAAGGATGTGTGGAGAAATAGTTACAAGGTGTTGGAGGTGACGGCTGCAAGAACTATAACCCTGAGAACAATCAACAGCTTAAGGGAGTGAAATGAGGAGAATGTGATTAAAAACCTCTTGTTTATCAGGAAAGTAAGCACAAAGAGTGGCACTGAGGAGTGAATGATTTCTTTACTGCATGGTGAATTTATGAAGAATTGGATTAGTGTGCAGAGGAAATCTTTTCCTTTCGCCTTGCCTTCACAACAACAATTGAACCCTTCCCACCATCTTTATCAGAGTCTTACTGCTGCACCATCTTTCATGTTGCAACATCAGCCTCGCTTCATTCAACTCTTCTTCCCACTGTTTCAATTCTACAGAAAGGTACACCACTTACTTCAGTCAAGCAGGCCAGTTGGCCCAACAAGTCCACATCAACCCTCTGGAGAGAATCCCATCCAGATCCATCTAACCTATAGATTCCTGGACACTATGGGCAATTTAGCATGGCCAATCCACCTGACCTGCACATCTTAGGACTGTGGGAGAAAACCAGAGCACCAGGAGGAAACCCACACAGACACGTGGAGAATATGTAAACTCTACACACAGTCACCCGAGCGTAGAATTGGACCTGGGTCCCTGTTGCTGTGAGGCAGCAAAACTAACTGCCGTGCTACCCAGAAATCATCCTAATTAATTCAGACCCTTCCCAACTGGATGTCATCAACCCTCAATGTCCATGCAATAGAATGGAATGATTAATATGTTCCATATGAGTTGGGAGAAGAATTAAAGCATTGCTATAAGCTGAGGTGCTACTCAACACCATTGGGAGTTACAAGGTGAATATTGCGGCTAGTTTAAGACCAATCTCAAGCTCTTTTCTTTCATTTGTTTTTATCTTCAATTCTGTACTGAGTTTGTTCAACTAAATCACAAGGAATAAGCAGCTTCAAGTAAATCCTGTTTAGTGCACCTCATACAAAAATGTTAAGGAAGGAAATTTATCACCTGTTAATTCAATGATATGGTGGCTCAGTGGTTCAAAGTGCTGCCTCACAGTGATAGGGATCTGGGTTTGATTCCAGCCTTGGATAACTGTCTGTGTGGAGTTTGCATGTATTCCCTTGTCTGTGTCGGTTTCCTTCCACTATGCAGGTTAGGTGGATTTGCCATGGGAGTAGTATCTAGAGATGTGCAGCCTAGGTGGGTGAAATGTGAGAAATGTAGGGATATGGTAAGGAGTGGGAAATGCTCTTCAGAGGGTCAATATGGAGTTGATGGGCCAAGTGGCCTGCTTCCACATGGTAGGGCTTCTGTAGTAATGACTCTCTGGCTTCAATAACCTCATGTTTTATTTTTTGTGAATCTATTTTATCATTAATAATAAAGGCATGCAGATTGGTGGAGAGATTGGTGCGGGAATTATTCACTCTGGGCACAGTCTTATTCCTGTGTTGAGGGGCCACAGTGAAACACACAGAGCAGAACTGAAATGTTAAGATTCCAGAACAGAATTTTACAAAGCAGAAGGGTTTTTTTTTAATTGTAATTTTCTCAAGAGATAAAATAGTGGGAACAGAGACCAATATTTAAATCTCAACTAACACAAAACTAATTACCCAATCATTTATCATATTGCTATGTGTGGAAGTTTGATGTGCTCAAATAAACTCTCATTCCTTGTTATTACAACAGTGATTATAATTTAAAGTATATTTTTATCTGTCAGAATCTTTGTATGATCCCAAGGTAGTGAAAAGAAGGGCACTTAAACATGTACAATAAATACCCACCTAGCCATCAAGGCCTGCATCTCAGGAACAAAACTTTTCCTTTGTTCATCCCTCTCTCCTTCTCTTCTTTCCTGCCCATTTTCCTTGCTTTCTTTCTCTCTTTCTCTCTTTGTTTTCTCCTTCCTCTCCTCCTCCTCCTCTTATTCCACCACATTTTCCTTACACTCTTTGTTTTTCACTTTGTTTTATTGGCCACAGCAGTCTGAGTTACTCATTGAATTACTTGACTTAGCAATTTCTGGAACTTCTTACCTAAATCTCAGAAGCTTTTTCTCCACGAGGAAGGTTTGAAACCATCTCAGGCAAAGCTTTTGCTTGTAGATCCTGCATTTTTCTATTTTACTTTATTTTTGATTGTGGACTGAATTAGGAGAAGGACTATCTTTACAACATAGACTGAGGAAGGAATTGATGTACATTTAAAATGCAAGTTACTGAAACTCCTTGTGGTTCCTGTTTACACTGTTTGCAAGGTGGGTGAAGGTATAAATAAATGGAACAGAACCAGGGCATGGGTTCATAGTGAGACTTGGGGGCAACAGATGCTGATTGGTTTGTGGAATTGTGACCAGTTGTGGATGCCAAAGATCATCAGCTTGGAGAAAACTATCTGATTGGATGCTGAGCACCTGAACAGCTTGTGGATGTGAACAATATAGGCAGAAACCCTTGGACCTCTGGCATGGAAGTGATGAGCATGTGTGTCTCTCCCTTTCTCTCTGCAGTAAAATACATGAATACATGAAGCTAAAATAAAAGCCTGTTGTTTTCTCCCACCAGTTTCTGTCAGCAGTTGCATTTAGCCAATAAGTCAGCGTGTTTATGATTTGTGAACATAATTGGTCTGTTGGCCTGTGAAGAAGTGAATAGACCTAAAGGAAAAGCTTAGACAACTAAAGGACTTGGGAAAACAAGGGGGAAACCCTCCATCATACACTGAAGACTGGTGCGATTGAACTCTTTCCTCAGCACTTTATTTCTCTCTGTCCAAAACACCAATGTCATGCCTGCCTGTCTCTGTTTGAGTGTATGTGAAGTGGGAGGGGTGGTTTAGATTCTTAACTAGTCGAGATATATGTCAGCAGTTCATTGTTGATTACCAGTTGTTATTACTGGTAACAAACAGTAGTTCTAGTTAAGTGCAGAAAGTCCATATTTTCTGTTAATCTGACTCTATCAGACAAGAAAATTGGAGATTTTGTGTATTTTGATAAAATTTTTGACTTCTGAGAATACTCCAGGATATCAGGATTTCCATCACACTATCTGAGTGATGCATAACAATTCCTTAATGTCCCTGTATGTGAATTGGTGCCAAATTGTGTTTGCCAATGCTGCTGAAATACCATGGTATGTTTAACAGCTGAAGCATGAATGCAGCTTACTGTTGTTAATTTTAGAACAGGATATGCTTATAGGTCCCTAACTGTTTTATCTCTTTTGTGCTAGTTTGATAAGGATCTTGCAACACTAGCTTCTATTGTCTGGTTGGAAATTGATCTCCAGGTTCTTGAGCGCACATCCGTCCCATTGGTCTGTACTACTCCCAAGGTACTAACAGGTAGTTTTCACCCACTACTTTCTACCTGGGTCCTTTTGCCAAGGAGCTCCAAAGAGGGGGGAGTTGCTCTCCTGTCCAGAGGAGTGCCACTGTTTGCCCAAGAAGCAGCAATGAGCTGCTGGTGGGGACTAATTGAAACTTATTTCAGAGAATTATCAAGCTATAAATTCAGAGAAAGAATAGTGAAGGAACTATGAAATGTAAAATATAAGTGCCAAATCTAACCCTTCAAAATGCCCAACAATCTCTTACAGAATTCTTGTAAGGCAGAAGAGCTTAAAACAATGAAACCAAGGTAGAATTGAGATTTAAATGTAATGTCCTTCAGAGAGGGAAATCTGCCATTTTCACCAGGTCTTGCCTACAAGTGATTCCAGAACCACAGCAATGTCTTAAACACTCTCTGAAATGGATAAGCAAGTTGTACCTACCCCCTACAAAGTCTGATAAAGGAATGAAACCAGGAAGGCTACCTAATATTGACTGAAGCACCAGTTATGGCATGGTGGTTCAGTGGTTACCACTGCAGCCTCATAGCACCAGGGTCCCAGGTTCAATTCCAGCCTCGGGTGACTGTCTGTGTGGAGTTTGCACATTTTCCCTGTGTCTGCGTGGGTTTCCTCTGGGTGCTTCGGTTTCTTCCCACAGTCCAAAGATGTGCAGGTCAGGTGAATTGGCCATGCTAAATTGCCCTTAGTGTTAGGCGCATTAGTCGGAGGGAAATGGGTCTGGGTGGCTTACTCCTTGGAGGGTCAGTGTGGACTTGTTGGGCCGAAGGGCCTGTTTTTACACTGTAGGTAATCTCATCTAAAATAATAACAGCAAACAAAGCAGTATCAACACTGTCAAGTCCTCCTCTTCTACATCAAAGCTGGCAGACCTATCCGATTGATTAATGAAGGAACAAACCGACACAGTCATCCTCAAGAATAATACCTTACAGACACCACCACCATCAGCCATGGACACCTCCTATCTCATTGGTTTGTCAGAGCCACCAGAGATGGCAGTTCCGTGGTATACAGTCAGGAGGGAGTTGATCTTGCAGTTCTCAACATTGACTACATGAAGTCACATGCTGTCACTTTAACACATGGGCAAGGAAAGCACCTTATGATTACCACCAATCACACTTCCAACCGCCCACCAGCCTCCACCGCTGAATCAGTGCTCCTTCACGTTGACAACCACTTGGAGGAAACACTGGAGGTGGCAAGATCAGAGAAAGTAGTCCGGGTGGGTAACTACAATGTCCATCAGCAACAATGGCTCTGCAGCACTACTGACCAGTCCGGCTGAGTTATAAAAGACATAGCTGCTAGACTGGGCCTGTGACTGGTACCAAGAGGAGAAATATAGTGGACCTCAGCCTCACCAATCTACACCGACTCACCAATGTCACAGGTGCCTCTGTCCAAGATGATATTGATAGGAGGGACTGCTTGACAGTCCTTGAGCAACTGAGTTCCACCTTCACATTGAAGATAGCCTCCATTGTGCAGCGTAGCACGACCACCATGCTGAATGGGTCACCAACAGCTGCAGAATTCTACTTCCAACACAATCTGCAACCTTACAGAAGGCAAAGAACTGCAGATGCTGGAGATCTGAAACAGAAGCAGAAGTTGTTGGAGAAACTCAGCACGATGGCACAGTGGTTAGCACTGCTGCCTCACAGTGCCAGAGACATGGGTTCAATTCCCGCCTCAGGCGACTGTCTGTGTGGAGTTTGCACATTCTCCCCGTGTCTGTGTGGGTTTCCTCCGGGTGCTCTGGTTTCCTCCCACAGTCCAAAAATGTGCTGGTTAGGTGAATTGGCCATACTAAATTGCCCGTAGTGTTAGTAGAAGGAGAATGGGTTTGGGTGGGTTGCGCTTAGGCGGGTCGGAGTGGACTTGTTGGGCTGAAGGGCCTGTTTTCACACTGTAAGTAATCTAATCTAATCTATTATCTGGCAGCATCTGCAGAAAGAAATCAGAGTCAATGTTACAATCTACAAACTCCTGGACCGACTATCCCCCCATTCTATCATTATCATCAAGTCAGTGATGAAACCTAGTATAATGAAGAGTGCAGAGGGGCATACCAGGAGCAGCACCTAAAATTAAGGTATCAAACTAATGAAGCTACAATGCGTGACTATTTCTGTGGCAAACAGTATAAGCAACAAGTGATAGGCAGAGTTAAGCGATTGCATAACCAGCTGGTCAGACTTAAACTCTGCAGAGCTGCCACTTCAGTAATGAATGGTGCTGGACAATTAAATTCACTGGAGGATGAGGCTCAGGTGTTGCCACCGTCTATCATGGGGGTACCCAACACATCAGCATGAAGCATTCACAACAATATCTAATATTTTCAAAACCAATCACATTCTGACGTTGCTCAGTTCTGATGAAAGGTCATCGACCTGGAACTCTAATTCTATTTTTCACATGGCCTGCTGAGTGTTTCCAGCATGTTAAGATTTTATTTAAGATTTTCACCTTCTGCAATATTTTGCTTTGTGCTGTGTCCATATTTAGCTCCTTGGATGGCAGGGGGTAATGCTTTGCTGTTGAGCCTGGCTAGGATGCCAGCACATCTGCTCAGCATTCCTCTGAGCAAGGGTCTTGATCCTATTCTGCACAGACACTCTCGTTTTCATGACTAAGAGACTAGTAGAGAGGTGAGTGGTTTGCGAGTCAGTTAGTTAAGACCCATTATACTAATAGCTAGGCTGCATCATCAGAGCTGTCAGATCATGTGGAACTGGAAACTGAGCAAAGGTTTGGGGTGGCTCAGTGGCTCAGTGATTAGCACTGCTACCTCACAGCAGCAGGGTCCCAGGTTCGATTCCAGCCTCAGGTGACTGTGTGGAATTTGCACATTCTTCCCGTGTCTGCATGGGTTTGCTCTGGTTTCCTCCCACAGTCCAAAGATGTGCAGGTCAGGTGAATTGGCCATGCTAAATTGCCCGTAGTGTTAGGTGCATTAGTCAGAGGGAAATGGGTCTGGGTGGGTTACTCTTCAGAGGGTCGGTGTGGACTTGTTGAGCCAAAGGGCCTGTAGGGAATCTAATCTAATCTAAAGTCCTGCTGAGCCTACTTACCTAAATTGTCAAGATATGTTCATCACTTGTATGGTGTCCAATCCTTGTCTGTCTAAGGCTCCTCAAATTTGCAGTGATATTTTTATAGGTCAGCTATCTTTTTTACACAATGTTTGATTCTTGATTTCCATTATGATTTCAGTAGAAAATATAATGGGGGCGGGATGTAAGGGAGCAGGTCCAATATCATCCATTTGCTGCCTTGCAATGAAAATACTAAATGAAGGTTCATGCCCTTTGGATTCCTTTTATAATTATATTTGACTTTGTCCAAGTTGAGTTTTCTAAGTCTTTCTGTCTTTCACTTATTCTTCTTTTCTGCGCTGTTGTCTCTTTTGTGGTTCATAAATCAGTCACTGTTCACAGGTACTGACATGTGCAAAATGGTGGGATTATTTACTAACATTCAAGTGGCTCTGTCATAAATACTGAAGCCTGAGAAAACTAGACAAAATGAGGAACTCCAGACTGGCTTAATTCAAATGCAATTGGGTTGCATTACTGTCTGCAACTACCAGGGGGTACTGTTGCATTTTGTAAAGCAACTTTTGAACTCAGTGAAGTGTATCGGCCAATGCAGCTGTACAGGCTTCTAAATTGGGATTTTTCTGATGTTTTCTGTGCATTTTGAGTATGAGAGAAACATCTGTTGTGCAGTTGGTAAGAAGCCTCTCAAGTATTTGTATTATCAAAGGTGCAGCCTCAATGTTTGAACAAAATACCTTCAAATAAAATTCTTATTGGTAGGTTGACTGCAATAGCAACATGGAGAAAGTGAGGACTGCAAATGCTGGAGATCAGAGTCGAGAGTGTGGTGCTGGAAAAGCACAGCAGGTCAGGCAGCATCTGAGGAGCAGGAGAATTGATGTTTCAGAAAAAACCCCTTCATCAGGAATCTGAAACATCGATTTTCCTGCTCCTCAGATACTCTCTGACCTGCTGTGCTTTTCCAGCACCACACTCTCGATAGCAATAGCACATTCACAGTACATCGGCTCTGACCAGCCAGCTCAGAGCCAGTCCCTAGACTGAAGAGAATTTATGAATCTCCTGGTTATATCTGTCAGCCAGAGCTCCCTTATCGACCCAGGTTAACAACCCCAATCAATACTCTAATCATCAATGAGATTCACCAGGCCCTGGTTCCAATCGCTACACTAAGTAAACAAGGAGATAACAGATAGCAGGCCAGAAGAAAAACTGAATAAGAGATAATTAGATCCAAAATTGAGAAAATGGGTCAGCTGTGCTGAATGCAATCCACATACAGAACAACCTCGATTATCCGAACATCAATTATTCGAATTTCAGATTATCTGAACAAGGTCTCACGGTCCTGTAAAAACATTTTCCATTATCCGCATAATCCATTATCCGAACAATCATTTATCTGAACAAAATATTCCCCGCTGGTCAATCGGATAATTGAGGTTGGTCTGCAATGTGATAACGGGCCTAGGAGTGCATCAAAACAGGTGACTGTGCTAAAAGCAAATTGTGTCATAACAGGACCGGGTGTGGGGTGGATGAAAGGTTTCAGCAGCAATTTCTGTTTTTATTTCAGATTTCCAGCATCCACAATTCTTCATTTTAATTTAGTGTTTAACTCACTGCAACATCTCTTTCACCTTGAAGAGGTTCTGCTCCTGTCTCTGACAGGATTTCAGTTCCAACCTTTCTTCTTGTTTGCCATTGTTAGTTTTGTTTTCTGTCCTAGTATTTGACAAAGTCTTTGCTAAGGCACGTTTCCACAGCCACATCTCATTTCTCAGTAACTGTCTACGGCTCAGATGCACCCCACGGGGATTCTGACTGAAGTTTCATCCTTTGTGTTTTGAGTCCACGAGGGATCTCAGGTATCTCGATGATGTACAGCACTCCTCAGACAGCTGCTCTCACTGCATCTCAGTGCCATGTATCGCCATAAGCATCCTCTCGACCTCTGTCTCCATCAGCAGCGCCCACATACTGGCTTAGAGCGGACCTACACCCCCTAGTTCCACCACATCCTCCAGCTCATTGGATTTCTAACAAGGAACTTTATCTCTTCATTTCAGACATCAAGGATTGCAAGCTGGAACAATTCAGATATCCACATTCCTGTGGAAGGGAAAATAATTTATTCTTTTTTTTGACCTCTCTCTCTCTTCTTGCAAATTGCTTTCCAGTCTGGAAACAGATAAATCTGAACTGTCATGACTCAGACCTCTGTCTATATTGCTGTGAGTTACCCAATGATAATCACAAAGTAATTGATGTGACCTTTGAGCAACAGAAAAACAAACATTGAAACTCTGCTAGGAGAAAGTGAGGACTGCAGATGCTGGAGATCAGACTCAGAAAGCGTGGTGCTGGAAAAGCCCGGCTGGTCAGGCAGCATCCGAGGAGCAGGAGAGTCGACGTTTTGAGCATAAGCCCGGCAGGCATCTGTGCTTTTCCAGCACCATGCTTTTTAACGCTGAAACTCAACACATGCCTCAAGACTTTTCCTGACTCATACTGAGGAATTATGACTCACATTGGGTGGTAATGTTATTGGATTAGTAAACTAGAATTCCAGGCTAATGTTCTGGAGAATCCCAGTGCAGTACTGAGGGAATTCTGGTTTGATGAAACATTAAACCAGGAGCTCACCTATCCTCGGAGGTGGATGTAACAGATTCCATGGGACTACTTTGAAGAAGGGTTGGATGAGTTCTGTTTGGTGTCCCTCAATCAACATCATTGCCTGTTTCACGTTGCAACATGTTGGATCTTGCTGTGTGCAAAACGGTTATTGCAGTTTCTTTATGATATCATTGACTAAACTTCAAAAATACCTTGTTGGTTGTAAAGCTTTTGAACATTGAGGTTTTGGAAGGTGCTGCAGACATTAATTTCTGCCCTCCATTGTTCTTCTCACACCTGAGAAAATGCAGATGTCATATCCACACTGGGTAATACAGAAACACTGCCGACTATGGTATAAATTATAAAATAAATGACATGCAGAGAAACTGGCTACTTTGCAAGCATGCTGTTGCTTTTGCTGTTACAGGTTCCCATGATGAAGTTGGAGGAACCTGTCCACCAGCTCCTTGTCCTATGAGAAGTGACCAGGATGCAACTGGCCAAGAGAGTTGCCACCCTTCTGAAGCTGGCCATTACTGTCATGCTCATTTTCAAATGGACACCAATGCCACATGTCCTCCTGGCTTTTTCTGTCCTGAAAGAAATCACTTTTGCTGCCCTCCTGGGACGTGCAGTAACATACCAGGTAAATTTATACGTTGTATGTTTAAATTATGCTTACAATTCTCAAGATGTTACATATTTCTGACACAGTGGGCTGATCAGCACACACAAGTTATACTGTTTCCTGTACATTAATCCCTAGAAAATGCTATTGTAAAATAAATGCTTCTGTTCACTGTAACTCCCCCCTCAGAATCTTATGTTTCAATAATGTTACCTCTCACTCTTCAACATGCCACTGAGTATAGGCCCTATTTGCCTAGCCTTTCCTCTTATGACAATAGTTTACTAACAGGAATCAGCCGAGTGAATCTTTTCTGAGCTGTTTCCAATGCAAGTATGTCCCCCTTAAAGTAAGGAGACCAAATCTGTCAGCAATGTTCAGGATAAGTAAACTATACTTTCCTATTTTCTATCTCTCTTTATTAGTGGTATTACATTTGCTGTTTTCCAATCCATTGGAACCTCTCCAGAATTAACAAAAGTTTGGAAGATTGCAACCAAAGCATCCACTATCTCTGCAGTTACATCTTTTAAGACCAGGAGACCGCTAAGCTCAGGAGACTTGAGTCAAGAGTGTGGTGCTGGAAAAGCACAGCAGGTCAGGTAGCATCCAAGGAGCAGGAGAATCGACGTTTTGGGCAAAAGCCCTTCATCAGGATGGCTTATGCCCTTCCTGATGACGGGCTGATGCCCGAAACGTCGATTCTCCTGCTCCTCAGATGCTGCCTGATCTGCTGTGCTTTTCCAGCACCACACTCTCGACTCTGATCTCCAGCATCTGCAGTCCTCACTTTGTCCAAGTCCAGAAGATTTGTCAGCTGCCAGATCCATTAATTTTCCTAATCTGTTTTCTCTAGTGATTGCTTTAAGTTCCTTCCTTCCTTTGCCGCCTCTTGACTTTTTTAACATTTCTGAGAGACCTTTTCTGTCTTCTGTCGTGAAGGCTCATCCAAAATATTTGTTCAAAGTGTCCACTATTTCAAATATTAATTTCTCACTCACAGCCTCTAAAGTAACAACAGTGAGTAACACCCTCACCTAAATCACAAAGTTCTGTGTTCAAGTCCCACTGTTGAACATGTGTACAAAAATCGAATCTCAACTGAAGTATTGTGACATTATCAAGAGGCGTCATCTTGCAAGTGAAGATATTGTGAAACTTGACAGGGTTCATAAAAAATTTACAAGGACGTTTCCAGGGTTGGAGGGTTTGAGCTATAGGGAGAGGCTGAATAGGCTGGGGCAGTTTTCCCTGGAGCGTCAGAGGCTGAGGGGTAACTTTTACAGGTTTATAAAATCATGAGGGGCATGGATAGGATAAATATACAAGGTCTTTTCTCCAGGGTAGAGGAGTGCGAACCGAGAGGGCATAGGTTTCAGGTGAGAGGGGAAAGATTTCAGAGGGACCTAAGGGGCAACTTTTTCATGCAGAGGGGTTGCGTATATGGAACGAGCTGCCAGAGGAAGTGGTGGAGGCTGGTACAATTACAACATTAAAATGCACCTGGATGGGTATATGAATAAATTGGGTTTAAAGGGATACAGGTCACATGCTGGAAAATGGGACGAGGTTAATTTAGGATATCTAGTCAGCATGGATGAGTTTGACTGAAGGGTCTGTTTCCATGCTGTACATTTCTATGACTCTATGAACTGAGATTTTCTCTATTTAAATCACTTTGAGAAGTTGTAAATAATTCTTTACAAATGAATTGGCAACTTTGTTATGTATAGAAGGGAAAATCTCTTCCCCATATGTTGCATATCTCTTCCCCAGATACTTCAGCAAAACAGATAGGATTCGATCTGGTCAGTAATCTGAAAAACCAGACTCATTCACAAGATAAAGGGCATATCTTATAAAGAAAGGTTGAATAGGCTCAGCCTATACTAATTCAAGTTAAGATGAATGAACGATTATCTTACTGAAACAAAAAAGATGTTGAAGAGGCTAGATTAAGGGGGCACAGAGAGAACGTATCCTCTTGTGGGGGGGACTAAAACAAGGGAAACAGGTGAAGAATAAGAGATCTCTGTTTTCAGATGAGGTGAATATTTTTCTATTAAAGCATCACACAAGGAGTATGGACTTTCATAAAGTACTGGAAGGTGAACTTTAATTCAAGGCTGAATTCGATTTTTGATAGACAAGGAAATGAAATTATTTTAGAGGGTGCAGACTGAGACCTCAAGTTGATCAGCTGTGAAATTATTCAACAACAGAAAAGGCCTGGAGTTAAACGATTATTTCATCTCCTTATGTTTGAAAACCTCACCATAATTCCATTCTGCTGACATTAGCAATAGGTGAATTTACAACATCTCTCATCCTGTGTATGTAAATGAATGTGGGCTGAGGAATTAGCACACCCTTAAACAACACTTTTCTGTGAAAGAATGTGTTTTTAGAAGCTGAAATGAAGGGAAACTCTGTTCTGTGTTCCAGGTTACTGCTGCACCACACCTATACTTCGATTACCTTGTCCAGCTGGTTACTATTGTCCTACAGGATCCCAGGTCCCAACTGAGTGTCCAGCTGGTCACTATTGTCCTCAGGACATTGTTCTCAGCCATGATGGCTCCAGATGGGGTAAGAAAGTTAAAATAACTATAGTCAGCCATTAATTTAAACACAAACTATTTCAAACTACAGGTTGTTCTGCTATAACGCGCATTTCATTAAGGCGCATTGGCTGCAACGCGATTGACAAATTGTGGACACTGTTGGCTGTAACACAATTACATTGCCAGCACTTTAAACATAAAGTGAGATTTTTCTATAATGTGGGGTTGCACAAGAACTCAGCCATTGCATTATAGAAGAACCACCTACAAACTGAAAAATAAACTTAAGGGATTAAATGCTCGTATAGAGTTCATGATCAGATAGGAAGCTGTTCCTATCAGCTGACTGTTAAAGGGATTTACATTTTAGGCAAGAGATACAGGTGGAATTTGAGAGGTTTTTTTTCTGCAGCAAGTCGTCATGAGTGAGAAGTGCTCCCTCTGATGGCGTGGAAGCAGATATGCAATTCAAAAGGAGTGTCAATAACAAGGGGGCACAATTTCAATCTTGTCAGCAAGACAACTTGACTGAGTTGGGGAGAGACTTCTTTACTCAGAAAGCTGCTGGGATTTGGAATGTGCTGCCCGGGGAGTGGTGGAGGCGGTTTCCACAGGAGGTTTCAAGAGAGAGCTGGATTATATTTGAAAGGGATGTCCACAGAGATAGGGCTGGAGGATGGAACTAGTCGTGTGACTCTTTTGGGAGCTGACACAGACACAATGGGTCAAATGGCCTCCCTCTGTACTTTAACATATTACGGTTCTATTTTTGAGGGTGGTGGGAAATAAACTATAAATGGGCTGATTGCTTGACAGCCAGCCAACATGGGCTCAATGCACAAAATGCTTTTATTATTCCACGGCTCCCTGAAATAGAATGTTGGTGGCCTCTGGATAGGATTGAAAGGCGTCTACTCATCCCTTACCTGATCATATGGCTTCAATAGACTAGGTCAATACAATAGCCTGATGGAAATGGAATGACAGCTTCATTCAAGGGACCACAAGGCAAACATACCACTAACTTCTCTTTATCAGTCATTGGAGCCAGGAAGCCAGTGAAGTGTCCTCTGGGATACAGGGAGTACAATGGATCTAACAAAAGCACCTTCAACAATACTTGTGAACCGTGCCCTGCTGGTTACTATGGGAACCACAATGATCGTCAGGTCTGTCTCAAATGCCAAGCAGGGGTGGTCTGTCTTCAAGGAGCTACCACCACCGATCCACCATCAAATGTGAATGACGATGAGGTTGTATCAGCCAGATCTTACATCTGTCCAAAAGGTATGTGTGCTTCAAGAGCAATATCTTCTCTTTCATTGCTAAAAAATCACACAATACCAGGTTATAGTCCAACAGGTTTATTTGGAAGTACAGTACTAGCTTTCAGAGCGCTGCTCCTTCATCAAATAATTAGTTACCAGCTGAAGGAGCAGTGCTCTGAAAGCTCAAACTTCCAAATAAACCCGTTGGGCTATAAGCTGGTGTTGTGTGCTTTTTAACTTTGTCCAGCCCCATCCAACACTGACACCTTCACATCATGGCTTCCCTTTCACTGAACGACTGATATCTGAACCAGCATCATGTCTAACAACACAATTTTAGTCCACTTTTGATTCTATTTATACATTTGAGATACTTGCATATTGAACTAATTGTGCAACTGAATTCCTGCCATTTTGGTGATGTACTAAAAACAGAGGAATATAGAGAGCAGAGAGATTCAGTTACACCTCATTCAAAGTTTGAAAAGTATCCAATACTCTCCAGCCCTCATGCTTAATACTCTATCCCATTGCTTTGTGGAATTGCTGTCTCCACTGTCTCCCCAGGGAATCCGTCTTGAATACTGATCACTCAACCTCAGATTATAGTCCAACTGCTCCTTCATCAGGTGGTTGTGGAGGAGCAGCACTTTGAAAGCTTGTACTTCCGAATCAACCTGTTGGACTATAACCTGGTGTTGTGTGATTTTTAACTTTGTCCACCCCAGTCCAACACTGGCTCCTCCAAATCATGAATACTGTATTGATGGCACAGCTAATTGTTGGCTGTGAAACTTAACTTGGATTAATATAACATTTGCAAATATCCTCAGCAGGGATTTAATAGTTCTGCTACTTCTCATACCTCTCTCCTCTTTTAAACGTTAAATTAACAAAATTGGGTTGAATGGGCATTGTACCAAAAATGCAGACTAACAGTTAACAGAAACTTATTTAAGGGAACAGAAATTTACTACTAATCCAAAATATTATTGTCCCCTTGATATCTGCTCCTTTCCACCAGCTAAACAGTAAACTCTGAAACCTTCATGAATAAAGTGAACAACTTAATGAGCTACTATTTGCTCAGAGCCTGCTATACAGAGTTTGCTAAAGGACACAACTTGTCAGAATGGATAATTCAATGAAAGAAATCACATTCTCCTCAATTGTTTGCAGGTCACTACTGCCCTCAGGCAAGCCCTGAGCCAATCCCCTGTCCGAAAGGTACTTACAATCCGAGCGAAAGAGCAGTGAGTGCTGACAGTTGCCTGAAATGTCCCACAGACTACTTCAACCATTTAATAGGCCAGGGAGCCTGCTTCTCCTGTGGCTCCCAGGCTGAGCAGTCTGAAGAAGGACAGGACATCTGTGTTTGCTATCAGAAAGGGGAGATCTTCCAGGTAACAATGCTCATTTGAAACCATTTGACTTCTTGATCTCTTATTGCATGAGAAAGCAATACAGTCTTGTGTTTAGTAATTTCCAACTTGTGACATTTGCAGTGCATTTGATGTCAATCAAACTTCATTAAGAATGTTGATGGCCAACTTTAGTCTCCACTACCCAGTCCATCCTCTGTTAAAACTGTGCTGCTAATGCAAAGCAGATCCCACCCTAAACCACCAGATGCTTGTCCAATTTCAAATGATGAGGCTACCTGCCCCTGTGGGAGTTGGTGGTGCCACAGTGATATCACTGGCCTAGTAAGCCAGAGATCTAGGCTTTGGAGATGTGGGCCACCCCAGCAGTTGGTGCAATTTCAACTTCATTAATAAATTTGGAATTGAAAACTTGTGTCAGCAATAATGATCCTGAAACTATCATGGATTGCTGTTTCAAAATAATTCATTCTGGTTCAATAATGATCTTTCTTTAAGAAAGGTAATCTGCCATCCTTACATGGTCTGGCCTACATGTAACTCCAGAAGCTTAGTCATGTGGGTGCATCCTCACTGCCCTCTGAAATGGCCTTGGGCAGATAGGGATGGATGATAAGTGCTGGCCTTGTCAGTGAAACATGCAGATTCCATGAGAGAAGAAAAGAAAGGCAGTGTCATCTCCCAGTGAGGAATGATGGGAGTTGAGGGAGTGGGCCCTTTGTTTTAACCACAAGTTCAACTCAGGCCTACGTAGCCCCATGGACAAAAGCTGACTAAAGCAAAGTTCCAGGCCAGGAGGATCAATACAGAAAAGAACGAAATGTGACACCATATCCTGACCCTGCAATAGGCTTTCCCACTCATGTCTTTGCTGACAACCTCCTTTGCACCTATCGATCCCATGACATTGGTCTTTCGTATACCTGCCTTCCAAGCACTCTAGCTCAGCAGCTTCCTTGTCTCAAACTTCTGGGCACCCCTCTTCTCTCTCTTTATTCCTTTTCCATTACAACTTTGTTATAACCAATCATTTTGACCGAGCTTTTTGCCATTCAGTCACTGTGACTCTGTTTCCATTCCCCCACCCTCTGTCAGGAGCTCTGAGGCATCTTCCAACTTATCCTCACAGTTGTTAGACAGGGAGGATGTGTTTTATGTAAATTAATGATTGGATCTTTCTTAGCCTAGTGATTCTCATTGTACATGTGCTTTGAGACACCGATTGGTATCTAAAGGAACAAGAGCATGCGTCAGAAAGCTGTACAATATCTGCCGAGATGGGACCAGCAGAAATCAGGATGGAGTCTGTCTCACAAATGATGAGTGGAAAGAATATTGTTCTCTGAAGGTGTGTATCCAAAAAGGACTTAATCAAGCTCCTTTTAAGAGCACGGGACATCCCAGAGAATAGCTTTAGAGATGTTGTCTCTGGAGTAATGTAAAGAAACTCAATATGTTCCAATCCAGAATCTCTATCACCTGAAGGATAAAGGCAGCAGATATATAGAAACACCAACACCTGCAAGTTCCCCTCCAAATCGTACACCGTCCTGACTTGGAACTATATCACCTTTCCTTCATTGTCACCAGGTCAAAATCCTGCAACTCCCTCCCTAATAGCTCTGTGGGGTTACCTACATCTGCAGCAGTTCAAGAAGGCAGCTCACCACCACTTCCTTAAGGTCAACGTGGGATGGGTAGTGAATGTGCACCTTGCCACCAAACAAAAGAAGTTAACAGGTTATTTGGACAGAATCCAGGCATAGACTTTTCTAACCAGAGCTTTATTTCACCTTTCACATCACAAACCTTCAAACATACTGATTACCTGCTCCCCAGCACCCAGTGAGGAGAGTTACATGGTACAATAATGATAGGTAAAAGCATAGAACGTAGAGGCAGTAGCGAGCTATTTGAGCCCTTGAGCCCATTCCACCATTCAACATGACCGCGGCTGATCATTCCGCTCAATACCCTAATCCACTCCTACCTTATTCCTTCATCCCTTTAGCCATGAGTTCATAAAACCCAGTGGCAGCTTTCCTGACATCTTCCACCCCCAAAATAATTGTCATATTTAGAGGACAGGGAAACGCACATGCTCTTGGGCTATTGAAGAATTGAAGTGCTCAATTATTGGCCATTTAAGGATCCCATCCTACAGTTGCTAATATTTTACCAGCTGCAGAGGGACACCCAGGCCTTTGTAGTAAGCCAGGCAATGTGAGGAGGGATTGCCTTTAGGTCCCTCTGGGTCCAATGGTGATAATCCTCCAAAGGTTATTTGCCCTTCCACTTTAACCTTTAACCCTCTTCCTGCCCATTGACCCCAGCACTGCACTTCCAAGATACCCCACTGACCCTGGAGTTCCCTGGGCTCTCGGTGGGTCTGCCTACAGTTCTAGCAGTGGGCAATGTTACCATCTGCCTTTGCAGAGACGAGAAAGACGTGGAAATTAAGATGAGACGTCCTCCTGTGACAGTCTCTCCTTGGAGTAATTAAAACTGCTCAGCATTAAATCGGTGTGGGGCAAACTTCAGAATCATGGGGTGTTTCTCTCCCCACCCTGGCTTTTTCACCAGGGGATGGGGACCACACCACTCTGTAAAATTCAACCACACATCATCGCCAGCTTTAGACATAACTATTAGACTCTGGCCATCTTTTGTGGAAATATTCAGCAGAATACATAACGCAGTGCAGTTTTGGTCTGATGGGACCTTCTGTCACTCTCCTTGTAATGTTTTTCTGATGTTTGTGCTGATAGTCAACAAGGGCGCGCCAGTAACGACCACTCCCCATTGTCAATGTTATGCCCACTTTTATCTTGCTTAAACTCCCTTTACATCCATCTAGAGTCAAACAGCTACAATTACTTGTGAAAAATAATATTAATGTTTTCAGTAAAATCATAAGGAAAAGTAATACTTCCATTGGTAGAGTAGGTTGTGTTCTGAGACATGGGGCAAGTGTTTGAAAAACAGGTTAATGCTCTGAGGAAGGCCAAATTGGAGTCAAGCTGTTAACTCTGTTTCTCTCTCTATAGATACTGCTAGACCCACTGAGTTTCTCCAGCAATTTCTGCTTTTTATTTCAGATTTTCAGCATCCACATTATTTTACTTTTATTTCCCACAATGTTTCATGTGACTTTGAACAGTTCACATACTGAAACATGGGTCCAAACAAATGTCATTATCGTACATTGCAATGCAGCTGTTTTGATATTTCTGCCACGCTGTTTTAACTGATCTAAGGTAACCGAATATTTGGTTATGTCACAGGTTTGCGCTTCCCCTGTCGATTACCAGGGGTTTGATCGAGTTCTCGGTCTGTGTCTCTGTCAGACACAGAGGTTGGACTCAGTGTGCAACTGGAAATGCAGGCAGTTACAGTGGAGCAGGCTGCAGATCACTTGTGAAGGAGGAGCACAGTTCCGTATCACTTTCAGAGATGGTTCAAAGGTAATGACAGGAGCTATTAAAAAGAAAGCAGCTTCTGTCTTGGTTCATCTGGTGATTGCACTGACTGAGTTAAACATAGAACCATAGAAAATAGGCCCTTCGAGTCTGCCCTACCATTCATTATGATCATCTAACTCAGTGCTCTGTTCCCACTTTTCCCCCATATGCTTCAGTCCATTTAACACCAAATGCTATATCCAACTCCTTATTGAAATCGCACAAAATTTCCATCTCAGCTGCTTTCTGAGGGAGTGAATTCCACTTTCTGGGTGAAAAAATTTCTCCTTATCTCAGCCCTAAATGGCTTACCCCATATCCTTAGACTGTGACCCCTGTTTCTGGACTCTTCCACCATCAGGAACATTCTTCCTGTTTCTACTCTGTCTAGTCCTGTCAGACTTTTCGAGATTTCTATGAAATCCCCTCATTTTACTGAACTCCAGCAAAGAAATTACCAGCTTCTGCTCTCAATTGTGTTATAGAATCATAGAGTTATAGAGATATACTGTATGGAAACTGACTCTTCGGTTCAACCTGTCCATGCTGACCAGATATCCCAACGCAATCTAGTCCTACCTGCCAGCACCCGGCCCATATCCCTCCAAACCCTGCCTATTCGTATACCTATCCAGATGCCTTTTAAATATTGCAATTACACTAGCCTCCATCACTTCCTCTGGCAGCTCATTCCACACATGCACCACCCTCTATGTGAAAAAGCTGCCCCTTAGGCCCCTTTTATATCTTTCCCCTCTCACCCTAAACCTATACCCTCTAGTTCTGGATTCCACCACCCCAGCAAAAAAACCTTGTTAATTTATCCTATCGATACCCCTCATGATTTTATAGACCTCTGTAAGGTCACCACTCAGCCTCCAACGCTCCAGGGAAAGCATCCGTAGCCTATTCAACTTCTCTCTATAGCTGAAATCCTCCAACTCTGGTAACACCCTTGTAAATCTTTTCTGAACCTTTTCAAGTTTTACAACATCCTTCCAATAGTTGAGTTAACTAATTGAAGACAGGTGGCAGGAAAGAGACTAAAATTAATTCCAGCACCTCTGTACGAGAGAGGGATATTGTTAACCAGGGTTCTTGCTCCAGTGGGACGATTGTCCTCTTCACTTGCTGGACAGTGATCTGGTCGAATACGTTGCCTCATCTGTTGTTGAACCAATGAAATTTTATCTCTGAGTATGTCAAGGTTGAGACTTTACCTTACTTGAAACACGTAGACTTTGACATGAGATAAAGTTGGGTTTAATCTCCATCAATTGATCTCCCATTACACAGTGAACAGACTGATTGTTACATTAGAGCTGCAAATGTGTTGCTGGAAAAGTGCAGCAGGTCAGGCAGCATCCAAGGAGCAGGAGAATCAACGTTTCGGGCATGAGCCCTTCTTCAGGAATGAGGAAGAAGGGCTCACGCCCGAAACGTCGATTCTCCTGTGTCTTGGATGCTGCCTGACCTGCTGCGCTTTTCCAGCAACACATTTTCAGCTCTGATCTCCAGCATCTGCAGTCCTCACTTTCTCCTGATTGTTACATTAACTGATTGTAACATTGAACAAGACAGAGCTCAGATTTGATGTCCCCACAAGTTGTTGACACTGGCTCCTGTGCATTTCGTGGAAGAATTGATGTTGAGGTGATTTGCCCACTGTAAATCTATCAGCAATGCAAGGGGTTAAAAACATGGAATTGTTTCAATACAACAGAACTATATGTGTCTCTTTAGATTGATTTGCCTTTAAAAGGTATTGGAAGAGTTTTGAACAGCAGAAACATCATCGAGGGAGGCCAGTGTCACCAGCAACAACCAGTGCACTTGGTGGAAATGTCTGGTAAGAATTTATTGTGTGCACTTGCATAGAACTTACTAAGCTAGAGATGGTTTGGAAGAGATTTACCAGGATGTTGACATGTATGGAAGCTTTGAATTACAAAGAAAGGCTGGATAAGCTGGGACTTTTTTCACTGGAGCAGAGCAAGTTGGGAGGTGACGTTATAGAGGTTTATAAAATCATAAGGGATATAGATAGAGTTAATAGTAATCCCTGAGATGAGAGATTTCAAGACTAAGGGGCATATTTTTAAGGTGAGAGGAGAGAGATTTAAAACAGACATGAGGGGCAATTTTTTTATACAGAGGGTGGCTCGCATGTGGAATACACTTCCTGAGGAAATGGTGGATACAGGTGCAGTCACAATGTTTAAAAAACACTTAGACAAGTACAAGAACAGGAAGGGTTTGGTGGGATATGGGCCAGGAGGAAGCACGGAAGACAAGTTCAGACCAAAGGGTCTGTTTCTGTACTGTACGACTTTATAAAAGACACAGCACTCTCTCAAATCTCAGCTTCCTAAAGGTGGAGAGATTACTAAGTTCCACTCCCATTATTGCGTGTTCACGGGTTGGTCTATTCATTTAGACACAAATATATGAACTAAGCTCTGGTCTGCTTCAATTAGCAATAACATAATGGTTGTCCTTTACTGAGGGAGGAAGCTAATGTTTGAATAAATTGGCAATGAGCTGAAGTCAAGGGCTTGTATCTTTGCTGTTCAGCTGGATTAAGAAATATAGTTCTTGTTGAGGTAATCCTTCCACTAAAGATATTTCTTTTTGAAACCTTTCAAAAGGGAAGTTGGTTATGACATGACAGGGCAAAGATTGGACACAATGTGTTAGAAATGGGAATGTTTGAACTGTTTCCTGGATGGGAAGAATGACCTTTTCTTTTGTGGGGCTACATCCTTAGTCACAGCGATGACTTGAAATAGATTTGATATTATTCTGAGACAGGCAATTTTTCTGGAATCCTTGATGTCGCCTAGAACCAGGCATTGGCTCCTTATTAACAGAAATGTGGGACCAAATGCCTGTCTCAGGGCCTATTCCCAAAGTTAGGCTGCTCATAATCCAATCAATTTATAAATGAACAATTGATCCTGAAAAGACCACTGGAAGCTATGACCAAAAAGGGAGGATTCTTTATGCTTGCCTCACCTGCAAGTGGACCCTGGAGGAACACGAGTAGTTCTACAGAACCACTAAAGACTCTAAAGGCAGCCCACCCTCAGTCTCTTCCCAATTGTCAGCTTCCCCGGAGTTTTCGTTGATCTGACCAACATCCACTTTGCTGGAGACATCTCATTGAAATTAGGCGAGAGGTGCAATTTTAGTTGGACTTTAAGCCTACTCTCGGTTGTTTGGTCTATCCAGTCATGTCACCAGTCTGAGCCTTTTCAAGACCTACCCCAATGTTTTGTATGTTTTACGGTGCCTACTTCCATCTCATTCAGTAAATTCTTTGCCCTGTTTTCTCATTGATGCCATGATCCATGTTTGAAAAAGAAGCAGCCCTTGAGTACTCTGACTACAAATGGCTGAATAATGTCCTAACGAAAATGTATTGCTGATGCTTAATTTTGTCATTTAGCAAGCTTACAGTTCAAGGCGTACAGAATAGGTAGAAAATGATATCTGTATTTAATCATATTTTTCAGATGCAGGTTTTCTGGGTGTTTATGATCCAGATCCCATGAAGTTAAAGAATTTGCTGGAGATGAACCTGCAACATCATCCATTAATAAATGTGTCTCCAGGTACTGATGTATTATTTAAATATCACTTCACACTCATTACCATTTTGTCGCTGCTTGTGTATCTCCTGCTATAACTTTATTGTTCTTTACTATTGTTTGTAATCTCTTGGGTGGCATGATGGCTCAGTGATTAGCACTGCTGCTTCACAGCACCCAGGGACCCAGGTTCAATTCCAGCCTCAGGTGATTGTCTGTGTGGAGTTTTCACATTCTCCCCAGGGTCTGTGTGGGTTTGCTCTGGTTTCCTTCCACTGTCCAATGATGTGCAGATCAGGTGAATTGGCCATGCTAAGTTGACCATGGTGTTAAGTGCATTAGTAAAGGGTAAGTGTGGTGAAATGGTTCTGGGTGGGTTACTCTTCAGAGGGTCGGTGTGGACTTATTGGGCTAAATGGCCTGATTCCATATTGTAGGGAATCTAATCTAATCATCCATTAACCCGATCTAATCTACTTTCTGTCACAAAAAGGGGATTTTTCTGAACCACACTTATTCTTCTTTGGCGTGTGGCTTCATTTTGAATTTATTCTCAGACTGTGTGTCTATTATCCCTTAGATAATGCAACATCACGAAGTCCTGGTGATCCTGAACCTCGCTGGTCAAGAATGCCCCAGTTTGTTGAATCTACCACAAATGGCATTCTGTTTTTTGGCATCTTCAACCCCACCACCTGCATCCACTTTGGGAGTATTATCCTGTTCACTGTGTCCAGTGGATATTACCCTGTGTACAATATGTATGTATCATAGTTCATCAGTTAAGATCTTTAGCACTATTCACCCATTTAATATCCCAGCATGTGATTTTTGGAAAATTATTACCTGAGAATTGATAAGCATGTGGCAAAGAAAAAGAAAAACTCTCTTTAAAATTGAATCTTCTATCATTAGAATAATATTGACACAGGTAACTTTACCAGTTTGTAATATGGAATGATAGAGCGCACAGATGTAGAAAGAGAATGTTAGACTGGAGAGTTATAAGCTCAGAATTAAATTAAGGTATTTACAACACACACACTGAAAATTTACTTTATACAAAGTTGTACGATTAGAAAATTATTTTTCTCATTAGTGACTGAGGCAGAAACTATGCTAAATTTTAAAATTAGATTCATTAGTAGAATAAAAGAATAAGAAAAGAAATTGTCTCAGTGCATGAGAAAGTGTTCATGTGTAAAGGATAAATACCATCAGAGACTGGTTGGGCTGAATGTCTTGTTACCACGCAATGAAGGTTATTCAACCTTTATATCTATCACTACACATTGGTCAAGGTTTCATAGACCATCACCCATTTGGACGGGACGCCTGGAGACAGGAGACACTAATAATATCCAAACATTTTCGTGAGGTTTATACACAAGGTTGATAAACAAAATTAGCAAGAGAAAGACTGAATTGTTTTTACTTTCTAGTGAAAATCTTTACAACACTAATAGTGAGTTTGACTGGGGAGCATTCCGTGGTCTTGCAGAGGAGATGGAACCCAACTCAAGCACATCCTGGCTTTTATTGTATCGCTTCAGACAACCTGGGGTGCACGTCTTCCAACTGAACAAGGACCCTCACAAGAAGATGGTATGTGTTCCAATTACTGCTCTTATGTTTATTCTCAGTCTCTGAACCCTTAGTTCTGAATTTTTAATGATGCAAGGTGTTCACATGCAATGTACCTTGAAAGTACTCCGCATTTCTGAATTAAATTTTCAGCCATTAAATTCCAAAGTTATGATTCCCTTCCTGGTGAACTTTGTAAAAACACAGTGATTATATTGACTTCTTGATGAGAAATTGTTAAGATAAAACAGTTTCACTAAATGTTCAGATGACCACTGCTGGCACCGTGTGTATCGGTCAGCTGGACTTTTGGTTACAATAAAGTAGATGTTTTGTCACCATCTTTTTAAGTTGGGATCTGCAGGCCCCACTTGGTTTTGTCTGATGGAGCAAAACTATTTGGTCGTCTAATAGAAGAGGTTCTTGTCTTAAGTTGAGTCTAATTTGCTGCATGATATAAAACAGCTACATGTTACATTGGTGTGATGGACATTGTTATAAGGATTATGGAGAGATCTGGTCGGTAGGTCATGCTCCTTTAAGATCCACAGCTGTTCTGCCTTTCCTCACTAAAGTCCTTGTGCTGTCATCCAGTCTGGTAGAGCTTAGTGCAGTCTTTAGCTTGAACCATGTCAGAACCATTACCTCACGCAACAGAAATATTCACAGGTCAATTGTTCTTTTTCCAGTATATCCGAGTGATGCCTGTCGGGGGTCAGTGCTATGAAGAAGGCCCCTTCTTCCCAACCACGGCTAGAAACATGATCCGCATCGGTATCAGCAGGAGCCCAGATTTACTGCTGAAACCAGACTGGCTCCTCATTTCCAGCTTGCTGTTAGCAACAGTCATAACAGTCGGTGTTTATGCAGGATTATTGGTAAGCAAGGCATCCAATTATAATTCATAGAATCATAGTATCCTTACAGTGCGGAAACAGGTCCTTTGGCCCGACAAGTCCACACTGACCCTCCGGAGAGTAACCTACCCAGACCCATTCTTCTACCTTATACTTCCTCCTGACAGATGCACCTAACCTACACATCCCTGAACACTATGGGCAATTTAGCATGGCCAAGTCACTACCTGTACATCTTTGGACTGTGAGAGGAAACCGGAGCACCTGGGGGAAACCCAAGCAGACACGGGGAGAATGTGCAAACTCCACACAGACAGCCACCTGAGGCTGGAATCAAACCCGTGTCCCTGGCGCTGTGAGGCAGCAGTGCTAACCACTGAGCCATAATTGTTAACATAATTGGGAGATGTTGCTTTTCGGCTGGTCATCCCTAACTTTGATCAATGTGATATCATGGTGTCACTGCATAATATTACCTGAATAATAAGGGAGGCATTTATTTGGGTTCATAATCCAGAACCCATGGTTAATGTTCTGAGACATAGGTTCAAATCTCACCGTGGTAAATGGTGAAATTTGCAATCAGTAAAAATGTGGAGTAGAAAAGCGAACCAAATAGCAACCATGTACTCACTTTCAATTGTCATAAAATCCTGTCTGGTTAACTGATGGAAGGAAATCTGCCATCCTTATCTGGTCTGGCCTACATCTCACTCTACAACCACAGCAATGTAATTGATTCTTAACTGCCTTCCAGACAATTAGGGATGGGAAATAAATGCTGAACCAACCAGCAATGCCTAAAACCCATTAATCAAAAGAAGAACTATATGGCAGCTTTATTTGAATATGCATTATAAGATGAATTTGGCATCATTAAAAAAATTTAGGAAACCTCTGCTCAAACCTTTCAGAACGATTAGGGTTTTTACCTCAAGAAGGCAACAGATGAATGCTCCACATATATTGTAAGCTGTGTGCAAATCGCTCATTATATTTTCTTTCAATTAAATTAAGAGACGTTAATTTACAAAAACAGTGTATGAAAACAGTCATTTTAATGGAAGCTTATTTTCTCTTGGTGCAATTTCAATGCACAAATTAGCTGCTGCTTTTCCCACATGACTAACTGTACCAAAGTACTTTAATGACTGAAATATACTTGGGAAGCCCTTCTGACATGAAAAGTGCTATATAAATGTAAGTCTTTTATTGTATCCCAGGTTGGCAGGATAATCATTGATAATGTCACTTATCCAGACTTTGGTGGGGAATATGAACTGGATGTTACAATTGGTTTCAGCACTCCTGGATGCCAGAGTCAAAAAAGGAAAGCAAGGTGCCTGCCTCCTAGCTCCTTTCTGGCAACCTCAACTGGAGTCTCTGCTGGTGTCCAAGTAATGGCCACTGGGCTGAGGTACTGGAAGGTTGCCTGTGCCTGTGGAGAGGTATCTCAGTGTGAAGTAATGGGAATAAATTTAACTTGGGCAGAAGAACCAAACAGGATCTCTTATGAGAGTTGCCAGATATATATTCCATCCAATAATCAATTTTATTGAGAACAGTGGAATGATTGTTAGATCTGAAGAAAAATGGCCAAGCCTCCCCTTAAGGGGAAAAAACTGGAAAAGCTCAGCAGGACTGAGGAAGGGTCACCGGACCCCAAACGTTAATGCTGATTTCTCTTCACAAATGCTGCCAGACCTGCTGAGCTCTCCCAGCAAAGTCTGTTTTTGTTTCTGATTTGCAGCATCCACAGTTTGTTTGGTTCAAGGTGAACTTGTACCGTACTCTCCTCTAGAAAGGAAGAAGCATGAAATGATCAATTTGGTGGGTAGAAAATTTTGTTTAAGCTCAACTCTTCAGCTTCTCTTTAGAAAGTGCAAATGGCCTGAGAAAGCAACTGTTGAACCAACCTATCGGAAACTACACAAAGTGTACAACTTTGATGATTACTCTTCGAAAGGAGCTGCTGTCACCACCATTAAAAAATTCCATCGGAGTCTACACTTCAAGGAACAAATTGAGGGGAATGAAGATGATAGGGAACAAGGAGATGGTAAGTATCACTGAGTCATAGAGTCATATAGCATGAAAACAGACCCTTTGGTCCATCTCGTTCATGACGACCAGATATCTCATATAAATCTAGTCCCATTTGCCAGCATTTGGCCCATTTCCCTCTAAACCCTTCCTATTTATATACCCATCCAGATGCCTTTTAAATATTGTAATTGTACCAGCCTCCACCACTTCCTCTGGCTCATTCCATACATGCACCACCCTCTGTGTCAAAAAGTTGGCCCTTAGGTCCTTTTTATACCTTTTCCCAAGCTATGCCCTCTAGTTCTGGACTCCCGGACCCCAGGGAAAAGACCTTGTCTATTTCCCCTATCCATGCCTCTCGTAATCTTGTAAACTTTTATAAGATCACCACTCAGCCTCCGACACTTTAAGGAAAACAGCCCCAGCCTATTCAGCCTCTCCTTATAGCTTAAACCCTTCAACCCTGGCAACCTCCTCTTAAATCTTTTCTGAAACCTTTCTAGGTTCACAACATCCTTCCAAAGCAGGAAGACCAGAATTGCATACAGTACTCCAAAAATGGCCTAACCAATGTCCTGTTCAGCCACAACATGATCTCCCAACTCAATGCTGTCATCTCTAAAGGCAAGCATACCAAATGCTTTCTAACTATTCTATCTAATTGCAACTCCACTTTCAAGGAACTATGAACCTGCACACCAAGGTCACTTTGTTCAGCAACACACCCCAGGGCCTTACCATTAAGTGTGTAAGTCCTGCCTGGATTTGCCTTTCCAATATGCAGCACCTCACATTTATCTAAATTAAACTCCATCTGCCACTTGGCATTTAATTCCAAGTCAACCGCAATCAGACATCACAACTGTACAGATGTATAGTAACAAAGCGCATGTATCAAGAATTCATTCTAGATGACTGATGAGATCCTACCTGTCATGTGAATTGGCATCTAGCTGCATGGATTGCTGACTTTTCTATTTTGTACTGAGCAGCTTCATCTAAGGTAGGTCATGAACTTATTTAAACAAAGTAAAATTAATTTAGAGAGAAAGACTTGTATTAATACAATTAAGTTCTGACATTTCTAAATGCCTGGAAGTATTTCATCTATAATGATTTTCTTTGCAGTACGACAAACATACCTGGGATCACAGTGATTCATACGCAGCAAGATCCCACAGCTCAAGTTCTCTTAAGATCTTTTTCGATCTTCACAATTTCTTTCAGAAATTAAATAAGAACTATTTTATCTTAGATTCTATTCTGAAAAATGATGAATTTTGGGATTATGAGAAGCAAATTGACCTGGAGTCCTTTAATGCCAACACATTCTATCAAATTCTGCTGAAGCAGTCACTTGCTGTGTCTATCAGATTAAGTCAACATAAGAATGAGGTAAGACATATGGTGAGCTGTGTACATTGATGTAGCCTCAGAAAGAGCTTTCAGTTAAACAATTCCCTCACATTTATATCCATTGTCTTTTCCAACACTGCAAATTATTTCAAAAGCAATTTTGTTGTTTCATAAAATTGCCAGGTGTGAGGTGATAACTTGGCTTCTTTTTTATTCATTCATGGAATTTGAGTGTTGGTCTGGAATTTATTGTCTATCGCCAATTGCCTTTGAGAAGTTGGTGGAGTTCCTTCTTGTACTGCTGCAGTCCTTGCTATGTAGGAACCTCATGATGCCACTAGGAATGAAATTCTAGAACTTTGACCCAGCAACCAGGAAGGAAGAGTGATATAGTCACAAATAAGGATGGTATGTGACTTGGAGGGAAATATTACAAATTGTGATGTTCCTATGCCTCTGCTGCCTTGTCATTCTAGATGGTGGAGAAAGTTTGGAAAGTGCTGCTAAAGTTGTGTTTGTGAAATACTGCAGTGTATTTTGTAGATGGTGCACAGGTGTGTTGGCGATGAAGGGATAGTATGTTAAAGGTGGTGAATTGGATGCCAAACAAGTTCACTGCTCTGTGTTGGATGATGCTGGGATTCTTAGCTGGTGTTGGAACTCCTGCACCCATCCCGTCTCCTGGCTTGAACTTCGTAGAAGGTGACAGGTATTGGAGAGACAGGAGGTGAGTTACTCACAGCAGAATGACAGCCTCTGACTTGCATTTGTAGCTGTGATATGTAGGGCAGCACGATGGCTCAATGGTTAGCACTGCTGCCTTGCGTCATGAGGGATGCAGACTCGAATATAGCCTCTCATGACTGTTTGTGTGGAGCTTGCACTTTCCCCCTGTGTCTGCGTGGATTTGCTTCAGCTTCCCCCACAGTCTAAAGATGTGCAGGTTAGGTGAATTGGCCATGCTAAATTGCCTCATAGTGTTTGGGGAGTGGGTTGGCAGTGGGGAATTGCAGGGTTACATGGATAAGGTAGGGGGTTCGTCGAGGTAGATGCTCTTCAGTTGGGGGAGGGTTTGGTGTGGTTTCAATGGGCCGAATGGGATTCTATGATCTATGTATAAGTTTGGCTATGTTCAGTTTCTAGTCAATTGTAACCTCCAGTGGGGCATTCAGTAATCATGAATATCATGGGGCAATGATTAGATGCCCTCTTGTTGCCCTCATTGCCTGACACTTGTAGTGAAAGTGTAACTTGATATTGCAATTTGTTAATTAATATTTCTGACTTGACACCGAAACTTTCACATCCATATTCAAGTATACTCACTTCTGTTCATTCTATTGACAACCCAATAGAACCATGTTTTGCATTTTTTAAAATTAAGTTTTCATTGTAAAAAAATGTAGGACATACATATCAGTGTCCTATGACCATTGCACAGAGGGAACCAAGAGTAAATATTAGCTTCAAATAAAGTATTAAGAAGTTCGATATAAAGATATCTTCTAAATCTCTTCTTGACAGGTGAAAACATTGTACCAAAAAATAGATCGGGAGACCACTTGTCTCAGGGAACTATGGATGGAGAGAATGCACTTCGCTGGAAGATGTGTAGATGTGAACAACAAAGACATGGAAATGCATGAGAAAATGTGCCTCAAGGTTGGTTTTTAAGACTGCCATTGCATTTTGAGCTTGTGGATGCTAATTAGAATAACTTACTTGGACTTTGTTCCTCTAGTTGCGTACTGTACAACACACAGTAAGCTTCTGTCACCAGCCCCAGTCTATCACAATCTCTTTCACCCCAGACCAGGTGGTGTCTCACCCCTGAAGTTCCTCCTTAAATATAATTTGCCAGGTCATCCTTGGCTGTCCCTTTCTTCTTCACCCAACTGGTGGTGTCCATTTCACTGCCGCTCAGGTAGCACATGTCCAGTAGATGAAACATGTGTCCTGCCAGTCTCAATCATCTTTCTGGCACAACATTGTGCACATGACTGTAGCCACTTCTTCACCATGTATGTCTCCAAGTGAAGCCCAAGATCTTAAAGAGGCAAATTTGATGGAAGATGTCTAACTTACGTGGCACATTATGATTTTATCTGCAATAAGTAATCAGTATACATATCATCAAATAGTATTGTGCCAATGAAAATCAATGCACAGGTCTTTCTGACAGGGTGCAACTAGAATGAGATGAGTAGATCTGAATGAGGAAGGAAAAATTAAACATGGGGACAAGGCTATGAGGGACTCCAGAGTTGTACGTTAGTCTCCTCCACATCTCCAGCTCTCCTCAAGTGGACAACCTCTCTCCATTGTTTCTCTATGTCCTAAACTCTTGACAGTTTTTAGGCTCCAAATTCTACCGGCTGTTGTTTAGCTCTAGCTTCTAGATTTTTAACGATTCCAACCTGAAGATGAGTCATGGACACTTGGAGTAGACCCAAGTAAATGCAGGGTGCCCTCACTTAAAGTTGGGGTGTTATTCCTAAAAATTGTCAACTTGTGTTAAAAAAACATAGTTTGAGGTGAAGCACTGACTCCTGTAGGAACGAGTGCTCACTGGGCTCTGGGCCACAGGCTGAGACTGTAACTGGTTCCAAGCCACACTGTAGTTGTTATCTGGTGGCGTGTTTCGGGGGATCCATGGCATCCTTCTTGCTGGCTACTGATGTCCCTTGGGGTCCACTTGGGCCATTTATTTGCTGAGAATGTGCTTCTTGTCAGGGCCTGGACATCCTTCCCTCCTCTTGGCTAGTGGACAATGGGAGTGTGTCTCTCTCTGATGTTGGTTCCTGTGGTGGATTGCAAGGGAGTGGTAGATGGGGACACATGGAGGAGGGGAGCTGCTGAGTCTTGTCTGGGCTGGACACTGGGGTGATGGCCTCTCTAGTCTGGATGACTCTCCTGCTGGCTGTGGGCCACAGCTTGTGACAGGGGCCGTGCTCCTCCAGCCACTGCCGATGGAAGGAAGGGGGTGCTGTTGGGGTGCTGCCAAGATTGTGGGTCAGGGTAGGAGAGGATGGTCTACCAAGCCCAGCACTGATCTGCATGCTGCAGATACAGAGAGGTGAGGAGCAGGGGATCTAGTACTGAAGCCTGTTGAGTGGGGAGTGATTAGTGTGGACCTTGGGTATGATGCAGCTCAATAAGAGACCACAAGCTAGAGGCTTAGGGTGGCCTGAAGTATTAGAGAGAGAGAGAGAGAGAGAGAGAGAGGGGTCAGCAATGGGTCCAGTGAAACACATCAGTAAACAACATTGAGCATTATGCAATTTGTGTGCCAATGATACGTTTGGTCCTAAGAACTAAGTGACATTATAGCAAAACAATGCTAAAAGGGGCAACCTTAAATAAGGATTGTCTGTATTTACGATTGCTGTTCTCCATGGTGGATTCTGGTTTTGCACGAGTGGAGCAAGTTCTAGTAGAAAAGTAAGAAAATAAAATAAAAGGAAATTGGCTAATTGAGCAAGTCCCCAGATCCCTCCTTTCCAAAAATATATTCACCTTTAAAATTGTTCCAATAATCATTGGTTGTAGAGGAAATGTTAAATAAACCATAACTAAGACTGTTAGCTTACAGAATGGGTTGCATACTCATTGTAGCTAATAGGAACTGTTGAGCTATATCTGTCAGACAGTGTGTGATATTCCTTTAATAGACATGCACATGATATCATGACCATATTATAGCATGTGACCTGATTCCTGATGAAGGGCTTATGCTCGAAATGCCGACGCTCCTGCTCCTCAAATACTGCCTGACCGGCTGTGCTTTTCCAGCACCACACTTTTTGACTGTGGCCTAATGGTGTATGGTCTCAGGCTTCATCTTACTGAGACCACTTGCGTCATGATACCCTGAAGGAAGTAGTCTACAGCATGTAGCTAAAATGTTCAGTACACCAGACGTAGCAGTGCCTGTGACTGTAATATATGTAGATACCAGGAGCTATAATGGTGTCAAATGAATCTTTCAGTATTATCCCATACCTATGGCACAGTAGCTAACATAAATGTAACCTAATCAGGTGTAAATATCCTGCAGAAGTTTAAAAGCCCATCATTGCCTGGTAAGTTGGATAACTTTCATAGCAGATTCTGAAGGCAGAGCAGATGAGGGTTAACAGCAGTGGCCGTTAATAGGGAGACAACTCCTTGATATCGTACTTGGAACCCAGCTGAATATGTTGTTTTTATAAATTGAAGACTTGTGTCTTGAATTCACATTCCTGAATGGGTTGGAATTGAAGACATGACTGGCTGAATCCATGCCTGTGTTATCCTTTCAGATAAGGACCGAGATTGAGAAGCGAAAGCATATTGGGGTGGAGTTTGAAGAGGTTCTGAACAGACAGCAGCAACTACTTCGCAGTGACTGGAGATGCCGAGAGGAGCATCACATCTCCTTCAACACAGTCCTGAGAGAATCAGTCCGGTTTCTGGAGGAACACACTGTCAATAGCAATGGAGACAAGATACTACCAAGCACCAGGTAGTGATCCTGTAAACGAAGTGTTGGCAGGTGGGAATGTAGTTGCTTTGGTGAAGTTAGTAGGCTACAAGTATTCATTGTAATTTTCTTCATTCATATACCATTCATAAAAGTTTTAATCTGTTTCTCAACCTCTTTTTCTGACACTCTGTTTCTCATTCTGCTTCTCTCTCTCTGCTTCTCACCCTCTGTATCCAGCAGAAAGTATAGATGGAGTCAGTGGATGAAAGGCTGGTTTGTGTGATGGATTGGGCTGTGTTCACAGCTCTCTGTAATTCCATGTGGTCTTGGGCACAGTATTTACCATACCAAGCTGTGATGCATCTCGATAGGATGCTTTCTATGGAGCATCTATAAAAATTGGTAAAATCATTGTGGACATGCTGAATTTCCTTAGTCTTCTGAGGAAGTAGAGGAGTTGGTGTGCTTTCTTAACCATAGCATCCATGTGGATGGACCATGACAGATATTTACTCCGAGGAACTTGAAGCTCTTGACCATCTCCACCTCAGCACCATTGATACAGACAGGAGCATGTCCTCCACTCCACTTCCTGAAGTTAATGACCAAATCCTTCATTTTGCTGACATTGAGAGAGAGATTGTTGTCTTTACATCATGCTGCTAAGCACTCTATCTCTTTCCTGTACTCTGTCTCGTCCTTGTTGAGATCTGACTCACTACAGTGGTTTCATCAGCAAATTTGTAAATGGAGTTAGAGCTGAATTTGGTTACAGTTGTGTTTGTATAAGGTGTTTAGCAAGGGACTGAGTATGCAGCCTTGTATGGCACTGGTGTTGAGGATTATCATGGAGGAAGTGTTGTTGCCTGTCCTTAATGATTGCTATCTGCGGGTCAGGAAGTCAAGGATCCATTTGCAGAGTGCTAGGTCTCAGAGATTTAGTTTATTCAGGAAAATGAGGTTTGGCACAAGATTCAACACAAATTTCAAAATGGAAATTATAAAAAGTCATAAACAATTTGCTAAGTAAAAATGACTGCAATGTCAAAGCAACAAACTGAGAATTTCCACATAACAAAAATCGTAATGGCTACTGTTCAAAAGTGTCAAGCAGCAGAGTTAACCTGATGAAACTCATTTCCAAAATTATTCCATTGTAATGTCCTCTTGCAGAGTTGCTGAGCAGTTTGAAGCATTGATATTACAAATGTCAGACGCCATCACAAGCGAGTGTCAGAGATTAAACGCTTGGGCTCTCCTGGGGGATGGAACAGGTGCCCAGCTAGTGAACAAGAGCACATCAAAAGCTCTCTCTAAGGAGGAACTCATTGGTAAAGAAAAATTATGTTCATTATCATTTCCCAGTTAAAATACTAGATTTATTTCTTGCTAAAGTATTGTAGAATGCTGGATGACTTGTGATAGTGAGGTGTGAAAACTGGCATTGATCAGGTGGGTAAACTGTTGGTATGGCTTTTTGAAAATGGTAATCAAAAACATATATATTTTGCTAATTCTTTGTATCTTTCAAGAAAGCCAGGAATGATTTTGACAATAGTTGTCAAATATATCAGTTACTTTAATTGTCTGTTAATATCTCATATGAGGAGATGTGCAATGAATGCATTGAAATGTTTATTTAAATATGCCAGATTTAGGAATATCCTGCACTTGGTGAATATCTACAATGCACCCTGACTTCCTACAATGCACTGGGGGAGGTACATGGGATGCTAATCACATAGACTGTTTTATGACAGACCGTTGATGAGATTCTTGAGTGTTCCTGCATCAATCCAGGCAAATGGAGAGTATCTCATCACACTCCTGAGTTGTGCCTGAAACCCTTTAATGAAGAATGGGTCTTTCATGAATGCAATCAAAAGACATCCCAAATTGATGAGTTAATATGCAAGGGGAAAATTGCAGGACATAGCACCAGTGAAAGAGAATGATTCCCTTAAATTCTATTGTAGATTGTATGGACCTACAACACACATAATTCCTGAACACGGAGCCCCATTCCAATTCTCCCCTCGCACCCCACCTCACCAGCATGACTTTTTATGTGGGAAACTGTGTCTTATTAACCAGATTGAGTTTTTTGAAGAGGTGAGAAAGAAGGTTAATAAACGCAGAGCAGTAGGCGTTGTCCATATGAACTCCAGAAAAGCATTCAGCAAGGTTCTGCGTGGTAGACTGGTTAGTAAAGTTAGATCACACGAGATCCAGGGGGAGCTAGCCAATTTGAGACAAAATTGATTTGAAGTTTGGAGACAGAGGGCAGAGGTAGAGGGTTGTTTCCCAGACTGGAGACCTGTAACCAGTGGTGTGCCAGAAGGATTGGTGCTGGGTCCACTGCTTTTCATCATTTATATAAATGATTTAGATGTGAAGAAAAGAGGTAAGTTTGCAGATAACACCAAAATAGGTGGTGGCATATTGGACAGTGAAGAAGATTATGTCATGGTAAAATGGGATCTTGATCAGATGGGCCAAAGAGCCAAGGGTGTGGCAAATGGAGGTTAATTTTGAAAAATGTAAGGCAAATCAGGGCATGAAGTGTACATTTAATGGCAAGATCTGGGGAATGCTGCTGAACAAAGAGAGCTAGGAGTGCAAGTGCATAGTTCCAGGAAAGTGGACTCATAGGTAGACAAGGTGGTGAAGAAGACATTTGGTATGTTTGCCTTATTAATCAATGCATTGTGTATAGGTTGGGTATGGGAACACTTCCTCATGCTTATGCTCAAAACGCCGATTCTCCTGCTTCACAGATGCTGCCTAACTGGCTGTGATTTTCCAGCATCACACTCTTGACTCTGACCTCCAGCATCTGCAGTTTGCACTTTCTCCCTATAGGGGTTGGGAGGTCATGTTGTGGCTGTTTGGGACATTGGTTAGGTTATTTTTGGAATACTGCATACAACTCTGGTCACTTTTCTATAGTGAAGATGTTATTAAACTTGAAAGGGTTCAGAAAAGATTTACAAGGATGTTGCTGGGACTGGAAAGTTTGCGTTATCGGGAGAGGCTAAATAGGTTGGGGCTATTTTACCTGGAACATCGGAGACTGAGGGGTGACCTTACGGAGATTTATAAAATCATGAGGGGCATGGATAGGGTAAATAGACACGGTCTTTTTCCTCGGATGGGGGGGGGGGTCCAAAACTAGAGGGCACAGGCTTAAGGGGAGAGGGGAAAGATTTAAAAAGGACCTGAGGGGTAACTTTCACATAGAGGGTAATGCGCATACGGAATGAGCTGCCAGAGGAGGTGGTGTAGGCTGATACAATTGCAACATTTAGAAGGCATCTGGATGGGTATATGAATAGGAAAGGTTTAGAGGGATATGGGCCAAGTGCGGACAAATGGGACAAAGTCAGATTAGGATGTCTGATCGGCATGAACAAGTTGGACCGAAGGGTCTGTTTTCGTGCCACATAACTCTATGCCTCTGCAGGTAGCAGGTATTGAAAGATACTCCAATTGTGAAATGTCAGAATGTTGTCATTTTAAAACTCACTTTAATTTCACATGACAGGAGCTGATGGAACAATCCGAGCCTGTGACCTCCTCCAGGTGGATCAGCTGACAGGGCTGGTCACTCCGCATCCGGATGCTGTTATGCTTCTGGCCAACAAATACATCATGCCTGTACCTGAAGGCCATTTCCTGCACCCTCAGACTGGAAAGGTGCTGCCTATTGCTGGCAACGTGTGTTACGATTCCACAAGATCTCAGCTTATCCCGTTCACGGACTCAACAGGTTACTTCCCCAAAGCAAAGAGCCAACTGTTAATATAAGAAAAAGATACATGTTAAAGAGCTGGAAATGTGTTGCTGGAAAAGCGCAGCAGGTCAGGCAGCATCCAGGGAACAGGAGAATCGACGTTTCGGGCATAAGCCCTGAAGAAGGGCTTATGCCCGAAACGTCGATTCTCCTGTTCCCTGGATGCTGCCTGACCTGCTGCGCTTTTCCAGCAACACATTTCCAGCTCTGATCTCCAGCATCTGCAGACCTCACTTTCTCCTACATGTTAAAGACCCTTGTAGAAACAATGCATCAGAGTCATCATGTGTGCTAATTAGAACAATTATATTTAACACAATACATGAAACATTTGCCCAATAACTTTGTTAGATACTGATAAATAAGGGAATAATTCATGAGCAATCAAGCTGAGCAGGGAGATGAAACTAGTAATTAGTTCAACTCAGTCATAGAATTATAGAGTGATGCAATGGAAAATATTTCTACCTTTTTCACACAGCTGCCCTATTACACCCAATGTCCTGCTTTTTTCCTATGGTCCTGTGAATATTCTCCCTTCAACTTAGTATTTATCTAATTCTCTTTTTGAATCTTGCTGTTTTAACCTGCTTTCAGCAACTTTTCATCCACTTCACCCTCTTTATCTTGTTCAAAGGCACTGAATAACTAAAGAATTTGAGGACCATTTCATGCCTCACAGAATTGTTCTATACACCTGGGTGAGACCTTTCTCATTCCAACCCCTCACCATCAGCCAACTCCACAAGGCATTATTCTCTTTTTTTCACTTGCTCTATTCCCCTGGATATTACAGAGGAACAAGTCCTCCTTTTTATTCATTTATCTAATATGGGTGTCACTGGAAAGGTCAATTCTTGTCCACTTTAATTGTCATTGTGAACATGGTGGTGAGATGTTTTCTTGAATAAAACTGTGTGGCTTGGTAGGTCAGAAGGCAAATATGAATGAAACACATTACTGTGGATCTGGACCTGCATATAGACTTGAGTAAGGACAGCAGATTTTCTGATTTAAGGAACATTAGTGAACCAAATAGATGTTTACAGCAAGAAAGTCAACATTTTGGCCTGAAATGTTGACTCCCCTATCCTCAGATCCTGTCTGGCCTCCTGTGCTTTTTCAGCTTCACATCTCTTGACTCTGGCTTCCAGCATCTGCAGTCCTTCGTGTCTCCAGGTGTTTATAGCAACCTAGTTATTACATACTGACCGTGTTCATTGTTAATTGTTATTACAAGTTTTATTTGATTAGTTAAATTTAAATTTCCGAGCTGCTGTTCTAGGATTTGAACGTGGGAATATCGGAGCAGGGGTTGGTCATTCTGTTCCTTGAGCCAGCTCCAACATTCTAAATCATGGCTGATTGCCTATCTCAACACCATTTTCCTGCACTATCCATATATCCCTTGATTCATGAGTATCTGGAAACCTGTTAATCCCTGTCTTGAAGATGCTAAGCTTCTATTGCTCTCTGAGGCAGAGAATTCCAAAGACTTACGAGACTCTGAACAAAGAAATTCCTTATCTCCGTTCTAAATGGCTTGCCTCTTAATGCATGACAGTGTGTCTAGATTCCCAGGCAGATGACACATCCTTTCTCCATCTATCCTGTCTACCCCTTTAAGAATTTTGTCAGTTTCAATGAGATCACCTTTCATTCTTCTACAGTCTAGAGAATACAGGCCCAGATTCCACAAACTCTCCTGACAGGACAGTTCCATCACCCGAGCAATTAGTCTTTAGATGCTTTGTTGCATTTCATCTATTGTTCCTGAGGTAAGGGGACCATAAATACGCACAATACTCCACGTCCTATCTTACTAAGGTCCCACACAGCTGAAGCAAGACTTATTAATACTGTACTCACATCGTCCTGCTTTAAAAGCCAGCAGCCCATTTGCCATCGTGATTGCTTGCTGCACCTGCAATTGACTTATAATTGTTGGATCATTAGCCCAGTCCTTGGGATTACGAGTCCTATGACAAATTCACTATGCTACTGCGCTAGAATTATACATAAAGCATCAGGTAAATGACTTTTAAAACAAAAAGCAAAAGCAGCTTTAAAAACCTGAAAGAAATAACCAGTGAACATTATAGAGTCATAGAGTGATACAGATCCTTCCATCCAGCCAATCCATACCAACCATATTCCCAAACTAAACCAAGTCCCACTTGCCTGCATTTGGCCCATATCCCTCCAAACCTTTCCTATTTATGTACCTATCCAAACGTCATTTAAATACTGTCATACATATACCATTTCCCCTGGCAGTCTAGGGTGGCACGGTGACTCAGTGGTTAGCCCCAGGGATTCAGGTTTGATTCTAGCCTCAGATGACTATCTGTGAGGAGTTTGCACATTTTCCTCGTGTCTGTGTGGATTCCTCTGGGTGCTCTGGTTTCCCCTCATAGTCCAAAGGTGTGCAGGTTAGATAGACTGGCCATGCTAAATTGCCCTATTGTGTTCAGGCGAGGTGGGTTAGCCATGGGGAATGCAGGGATAGGGTTAGCCTGAGTGGGAAGACCTTTAGAAGGTTAATGTGGGCTTGATGGACCAAATGGGCAGTTTACATACTGTGGGGATTCTATGATTCATTCTACACATAAATCATGGGCTGTGTAAAAAAAGTTGCCGTTCATGTCCTTTTTAAATCTTTCTCCTCTTACCTTAAAAATATGGCCCCTCGCTTTGAACTCTCCCACCCTTGGAGAAAGAATCTTACCATTCACCTTATCTATGTCCCTCATGATGTTATAAACCCTAACCCTAACCCTAACCCTATAAGGTCATCCCCCAACCTCCTACACCCCAGCCTCTCCTTAATACTCAAACCCTCCATTCCTGGCAATATCCTACCTGGCAAATCTTCTCTGATCCCTCTCCAACTTAATTATCTCCTTCCTATGTCAGGTCGACCAGAACTGGACACGATACTCCAGAAAGGGCCTCACCAATGTCCTGTAGAACTTCAACATGACTTTCCAACTCCTTAGCTCAATAATCAGGAAAGCAGAAGCTTGTTAATATGGAATGCTTGAAGCCAATCAGGAGGTGATGGCTTAATGGTATTGTCACTGGGCTGTTGACCTAGTTAATATTCCAGGGATCTGGGCTCAACCACCCACCTCCCCACCCCACTGCTCCCACGGTAGATAGTGGAATTTGAATTCATAGGAAATCTGGAAGTAAGTGTAAGTTTTTACCAGAACAACATTATGAGGTAAACCCACCTGGTTCACTCATGGTCTTAAGGTAAGGAAACTGCTGTCCTTACCTGGTCTGACCGATATGAGGCTCTCGGGTTATAACAATGTAGTTGCTGTCAAGGCAATAATGCTGGCCTAGCCAGTGGTGCCCACATTTCAGAAATAAAAATGTATAGCAAAAGGTTTCTTTGAGTGCCTCATTCAGTTTTGAAGGCAGAAAGCTAAAAATATACAGATGTCATTTAATTTTGCTGTCTGAGTAGTTGGTGCTGTACTATAACTGACATATTTATGAAGTTTTGGATTTATGCATATGAAGTAATCTCATTTTATTCCTTACTTTCAAATCCTAGGAGTGGCCTGTCAACGTGTGGAACATTTGATTCCATATGTGCCTCACCCACTGAATCCAAACACTGGCCTCCCAGTGAAGATTCAGCTAAGGAGCCTGCATCAGCAGTGCAAGCTGAGGCTGGGAGGACCAATTGGAGATGCAGCGACAGGCATTGAGGTGCCCATCTTGGCTGTGACCATTCATCTGAGGACAGGGCTGGCCTATCCATTGGGGGGAACGTACATTAGCCCAGCCACAAACATGTTGGCACCGATTGAAATTGGAGCACCTATCATCCATGAGAAGACTGGCCAGGTGGTATCCATCATTGGAGTTGGTCTGGATTCCAACACAGGTAACAGTGAAGGGCAAGTGATCTGTGAATGATGCTGCAATGTCATTCCAAAATAGAGAACATCCTAAAATGTAGCAAGGTTTGTCAGGGGAAGTGAGGTTGGGTTTGGATAAGGAGGGCAAAAGCATATTGAATAAGTTTCAGAATATACTGGAGAGGTAATTAAACGAAACAAGATTTTTTTTCCCCCTTGTACTTCTGGCTATGTAAAATATTTTAAAACTCACATGGTTTATTTTTCAACAATTAATGACAGTTGTCATGGTCATTATGACTACACCTAGCTTTGAATTCCAGGTTTATTCATTGAATTGAAATCTCACCAGCTGGCATTTGATCTTTTTTAACCCAAACATTAAAGCCAGCCTTTGCATTACTAGGCTAGTGATGTCACTGTTACATCATCGTCTGCTGTTGCTGTTGGCTAGAAAATATCAGAAGCGCAGCAATGGCTCTTTCTAAGCTAAATGTACATATTTACAAAGAGGCAGGGGTAGATCTTCAACACCTCACACACTCTTCACCATTCAATAAGGCGATGGCTGATCTGATTGTATATTCGCATCTGCGTTTCTGCCTATTTAACATTTTGCTCCCTTACTTATCAAGAATCCTCTTTTAAATTATCCAAGACTCAAGCTCTGTCTTAAATGGGTGACACCAAGTTCTAGATTCTCCCATAAGAGGAAATATCCTCTCCACATTGTTGCTGTCAAGACCACTCAAGTAGAGAACATAGGATATTGCAGCGCAGTACAGGCCCTTCAGCCCTCGATATTGTGCCGACCCATGAAATCAGTCTGAAGCTCACTTATCCTACACTATTCCATTTTCATCCAATGACCATTTAAATGCCCTTAAAGATGGCCAGTCTACTACTGTTACAGGAGGGGTGTTCCACATCCCTACTACTCTCTGAGTAAAGAAACTATCTCTGACATCTCTCCTATATCTATCACCCCTCAATTTAAAGCTATGTCCGCTCCTGCTAGCCATCACCATCCGAGGAAAAAGGCTCTCACAATCCATCCTATCTAACTCTCTGATTATTTTATATGTCTCAATTAAATCTCCTCTCAACCTTCTTCTCTCTAACAAAAACAGCCTCAAGTCCTTCAACCTTTCCTCATAAGACCTTCCCTCCATACGAGGCAACATCCTAGTAAATCTCTTCTGAGCCCTTTCCAAAACTTTCACGTCCGTATTATAACTGTATGCAATATTCCAAGTTTGGCCGCAACAGTTTTGTACAGCTGCAACATGATCTTGTGGCTCCAAAACTCAATCCGTCTACCAATAAATGCTAACACACTGTACATCTTCTTAACAACTCTATCAACCTGATTGGAACTTTCAGGGATCTATGTACATGGACACCAAGCTCACTCTGTTCATCCACACCAACAAGAATCTATCATTAGCCCAGTACTCTTGATTCCTGTTGCTCCTTCCAAAGTGAACCATGTCACATTTTCTAGATTAAACTCCATTTTTCACCTCTCAGCCCAGCTCTGCAGTTTATCTATGTCCCTCTGCAGCATCCTTCCACACTATCCACAACTCCACCGAACTTAGTGTCATTTGCAAATTTACTAACCCATCCTTCTACACCCTCATCCAGGTCGTTTATAAAAATGACAAACAACAGTGGCCCAAAACAGATCCTTGTGGTACACCACTAGTAACTGAATTCCAGGATGAACACTTCCCATCAACTACCACCCTCTGTCTTCTTTCAGCTAGCCAATTTCTGATCCAAACCACTAAATTACCCTCAATCCCATGCCTCCGCATTTAATGCAATAGCTTACTGCGGGGAACCTTATCAAATGCCTTACTGAAATCCATATACACCACATCAAACGCTTTACCCTCATCCACCTATTTGGTCACCTTCTCAAATAACTCAATAAGATTTGTGAGGCACAACCTACCCTTCACAAAACCATGTTGACTATCCAAAATCAACTTAATTTTTTCTAGATGATTAGAAATTCTATCTTTTATAACCTTTTCCAATACTTTACTCACAAACGAAGTAAGGCTCACTGGTCTATAATTATCAAGGTTGTTCCTACTCCCCTTCTTGAACAAGGGGACAACATTTGCTATCCTCCAGTCTTCTGGCACTATTCCAGTAAATAATAATGACATAAAGATCAAAGCCAAAGGCTCAGCAATCTCCTCCCTGGCTTCCCAGAGAATCCTAGGTTAAATCTCATCTGGCCCAGGGGACTTATATATTTTCACACTTTCCAATTGCTAACTCCTCCTCCTTGTGAACCTCAATCCCATCCAGTCTAATAGCCTGTATCTCAGTATTCACCTCAAGTTTGTCTTTTTCCAGAGTGAATACTGATGAAAAATTTTAATTTAGCGCTTCTCCTATCTCCTTGGATTTCACAAACAACTTCTCACTACTATCACTGACTGGCCCTAATCTTACTCTAGTCATTCTTTTATCCCTGATATACCTGTAGAAAGCTTTAAGGTTTTCCTTCACCTTATCTGCCAATGACTTCTCATGTCCCCTCCTGGCTCTTCTTAGCTCTCTCTTTAGGTCTTTCCTGGCTAACTTGTAACTCTCAAGTGCCCTAACTAAGCCTTCACATCTCATCCTTACATAAGCCTTCTTCTTCCTCTTGACAAGAGATTCAACTTCTTTAGTAAACCACGGTTCCCTCGCTCGACCACTTCCTCCCTGCCTGACAGGTACATATTTATCAAGGACATGCAGTAGGTGTTCCTTGAACAAGGTCCACGTTTCTATTGTGCCCATCCCCTGCAGTTTCATTCCCCATCCAATGCATCCTAAATCTTCCCATATCACATCAAAAGTGCCTTTTCCCAACTATAACTCTTGCCCTGCAGTATATACCTGTCGTTTTCCATCACTAAAGTAAACAAAACCAAATTGTGGTCACTATCACCAAAGTGCTCAGCTACCTCCAAATCTAACACCAATATGGTTTCATTACCCAGCACCAAATCCAATGTGGCCTTGCTTCTTATTGGCCTGTCTATATACTGTGTCAGGAAACCCTCCTGCACACAACAGATAAAAACTGACCCATCTGAAGTACTCAAACTATAGTATTTACAGTCAATATTTGGAATGTTAAAGACCCCATTACTAACATACCCTGGAGCAAGGAGGGGACATGAGAAGTCATTGGCAAATAGGGTGAAGTAACATACCCTGTTACTCTCGCTCCTGTTCAGAATCATCTTTGCTAACCTTTCCTCAACATCTCTGGAACTATTTGGAGACCTATAGAAAACTCCCAATGGGGTGACCTGTCCCTACCTGTTTCTAACCTCAACCCATACTACCTCAGTAGACGAGTCCTCAAGTGTTCTTTCTGCCACCGTAATATTGTCCTTGACTAACAATCCCACACCTCCCTCTCTTTTACTATCTTCTGTTCTTATTGTAACATCTAAATCCCTGAACCTGCAACAATCATTCCTGTCCCTGCTCTATCCATGTCTCCGAAATGGCCACAACATCGAAGTCCCAGATACCAACCCATGCTGCAAGTTCACCCACCTTATTCTGGATGCTCCTGGCATTGAAGTAAACGCACTTCAAACCACCTTCCTGCTTGCTGGTGAACTCGGTATGTTGTATGTTTCAATCAAGTTGTCTCTTACTCTTCTAAACTGCAGCAGATACAATCCTGGTCTGTCCAATCTTTTCCCATAAGTCAAAGCATTCATTTCACACATTAGTCCAGCAAATTTCTCTGAACTGACCTCAGCGCATTTACATTGTTCCTTAAATAAGGTGACCAATATTTTACTCTGCACTACAGAAGTGATCTCACCAATGCTCTGTATAACTGAAACATTGCCTCCCTACTGTTTTATCCAATTCTCCCTATGATAAATGCTGTCGGTTTTCCTCATTACTTGCTGTTCTTGCATGCCAGCCTTATGTGGTTCATGCACTAGGAAACCCAGATCCCGCTACATCTCAGAGATCTGCTGTCATTTCATTTTTATGATGTGGAGGTGCCAAAGTTGGACTAGGGTGGAGAGATTCAGAGGTCACATGACACCAGGTTTTAGTCCAACTGGTGAAGTCACCTGACCAAGGAGCAACGCTCCAAAAGCATATGATTTCAAATAAACCTGTTGGACTATAACTTGGTGTCATGTGACTTCATTTCTTTTTTAGCCTTCCTGCTGAAAGGACAATTTCACATTTCCCGATATTTCATAAACGTTTGACAAATCTTTGCCCACGCACTCAACTTATCAAAATATTTCACAATATATCACAAATAAAATTATTAATGATTTTTGACCATAATGCATTATCTTTTTTCATCTTCCTCTACACCTTTGTAATATTTTGACAATGTTCAGAGTCCATCTTCCTCTAATGGCTTTCTTTCATCTTCCAGCTCAGTGTCACAGCCCTCAGTTGTTGCAATCCAAGACATATCATCTCTAGAAATCATTTCTCTTCCCACCTCTACACTGGTGTTCCTGGAGAATCCCAAGGGTCTATCTCTAGCCCTATCCTCTTCCTCATCGACATTCTTCCATTTTGTAACATTATTCACAAATACAAGATCTGTTTCACAACACAAGCCACCAAGCTTTAACCCATTGCCACCTCCCTTGTCACCTCCACTGCCTCTGTGCTGTGTACAGCTTTTAAAATATATCCTCTGTGATGTTTTTTAAAATACTTGCATCTGAAAGAAATGAAAACTGCATTTATGTAGCACTATTCACATCTTCTCAAAGTCTGCAAGTGCTTCATCATCAATTATTTACTCCGGAAATTAGTCACTGTTTTTACAGCAGGAAATGGGTCTGGGTGGGTTGTGCTTCGGCAGGTCAGTGTGGACTTGTTGGGCCGAAGGGCCTGTTTCCACACTAAGTAATATGGGTGGCACGGTGGCACAGTGGTTAGCACTGCTGCCTCACAGCGCCAGAGACCTGGGTTCAATCTCCACCTCAGGCGACTGACTATGTGGAGTTTGCACATTCTCCCCGTGTCTGTGTGGGTTTCCTCTGGGTGCTCCGGTTTCCTCCCACAGTCCAAAAAGGTATGGGTTAGGTGAATTGGCCATGCTAAATTTCCCGTAGTGTTAGGTGAAGGGGTAAATGTAGGAGAATGGGTCAGGGTGGGTTGTGCTTCGATGGGTCGGTGTGGACTTGTTGGGCCAAAGGGCCTGTTTCCACACTGTAAGTAATCTAAGAAATGGGGCAAACAACCTGTGGACAAGATTTCACAAACAGCAATGTGATAAGCAAGTAATTTATCTGTTCTTGGTAATAGTGGTTCACAGATAACTTTTGGATAGTTTGGCAAGGAATGAACTTCCTGTTCTTCCTCAAGAGCATCATGGTGTCAAGAAAATAATGCTTCATCCAGAAGACAATACCTTTGACAGTGCAGCATTCCCTCATTGTTGTATTGAGGTGTCATGTTGGGCCATGTACTCAAGTCTTGCAATATTGTTTAAAATAGTGACCTTCTGGCCCAAAAATGAGAGTTATTCTTGAGCCAAACTGATACTTATGCAATGTAAAGGCTTTAAGTCAAGTATACTACCTTCCATTGTCACGTAGAGTCACAGATCAACTATGATAGTAGGACAATGAAATAAAGTACCAGTTGGTACACGTTCAGAATCCTATCTTAACAAAAGGGACAGATAATTGAGTTGGGGAAGATTATACACAAAATTCAAAATTTTCAATATTTTCAAAATGTATTTATTTATTTCCCTATGCCTTTCAAGTGTTCAAAATTGGCATTTTTTTTATTCTGGGTTAACGTAGGCAACAGTATCCAGATGCATTATCATGTCAGAAACATTGCACTTTTCAAGGGTTAATGGAACCCATAAAATGTCTCAGTTTATCTACTGCTAAAAGCCTCACTCATACTTTCACTAACTCAAGATTGACTATTCCAATACACTCCTATCTCCTTTCCGACATTCTACAGACTGACGGGCAGAGGGGGTGGGGTGGCCATGTTGGTAAGGGATGATATTCAGTCCCTTGCATGGGGGGACCTAGAATCAGGGGATGTAGAGTCAGTGTGGATAGAGCTGAGAAATACTAAGGGTAAAAAGACCCTCTTGGGAATTATCTACAGGCCCCCAAACAGTAGTCTGGATGTCGGATGTAAGTTAAATCAGGAGCTGAAATTGGCCTGTCGCAAATATGTCACTACAGTTGTTATGGGGGATTTTAACATGCAGGTAGACTGGGAGAATCAGGATGGTATTGGGCCACAAGAAAGAGACTTTGTGGAGTGCCTCAGAGATGGATTCTTAGAGCAGCTGGTGCTGGAGCCGACCAGGGAGAAGGCAAATCTGGATCTGGTATTGTGTAATGAACCAGAATTGGTCAGAGACCTCTAAGTGAAGGAGCCATTGGGAAGTAGTGACCATAATACAATAAGCTTCAATCTGCAATTTGAGACCATCGCTGAAGGTCTTGTCCAGAAAGATCTCGTTTTCTCGGATGAGCCTGAGGTCTTCGAGTTCTTTCGTCAGCGCTGCAATATGACAGTGGAGGAACAATGGCAGATATTTCTGTGTATAATGCAGAAGATGCAGGATCAGTTCATTCCAAAAAGGAAGAAAGATCCTATGAGGAGGCAGGGGTGGCCATGGCTGACGAGGGAAGTTAAGAAACATATAAAGTTAAAAGAGAAAAAGTATAACACAGCAAAGATAAGTGGGAAAATGGAGGACTGGGAAGCTTCTAAAGAACAGAGGATTAC
>NC_057744.1:8208407-8238852 GCF_004010195.1 Chiloscyllium plagiosum | reverse complement strand
GAGGATGTTAGGAGATTACGGGGTGACCTGGACATGTTAGGTGAGTGGTCAGATGCATGGCAGATGGAGTTTAATGTGGATAAATGTATGGTTATCCACTTTGGTGGCCAGAACAGGAAGGCAGATTACTACCTCAATTGAATCAATTTAGGTAAAGGGGCAGTATAGAGAGATCTGGGGGTTCTTGTACACCACTCAATGAAGGTCTGCATGCAGGTACAGCAGGTAGTGAAGAAGGCTAATAGCATGCTGGCCTTCATAACAAGAGGGATTGAGTATAGAAGCAAAGAGGTCCTTCTGCAGCTGTACAGGGCCCTGGTGAGACCACACCTGTAGTACTGTGTGCAGTTCTGGTCTCCAAATTTGAGGAAAGACATTCTGGCTATTGAGGGAGTGCAGCGTAAGTTCACGAGGTCAATTCCTGGAATGGTGGGACCACCTTATGCTGAAAGACTGGAGCGACTGGGCTTGTATACCCTTGAGTTTAGAAGACTGAGAGGGGATCTGATTGAAACATATAAGATATTAAAGGATTGGACACTCTGGAGGCAGGAAACATGTTTCCGCTGATGGGTGAGTTCCGAACCAGAGGACACAGCTTAAAAATACGGGGTAGACCATTTAGGACAGAGATGAGGAGAAACTTCTTCACCCAGAGAGTGGTGGCTGTATGGAATGCTCTGCCCCAGAGGGCAGTGGAGGCCCAGTCTCTGGATTCATTTAAGAAAGAGTTGGATAGAGCTCTCAAGGATAGTGGAATCAAGGGTTATGGAGATAAGGCAGGAACAAGATACTGATTAAGGATGATCAGCCATGATCATATTGAATAGTGGTGCAGGCTCAAAGGGCAGAATGGCCTACTCCTGCACCTATTGTCTATTCCATAAACTAGCAGTCATTCAAAACTCAGCTGCCTGTGTCTTCGCTATCATTGAGTCCGATTCTCCCATCAAGCCCTGTGCTTACTGGCTCCTGATGAAGAGTCCTGACCCAAAACATTGACTTTTCCAGCTCCACATTTTATCGACTCTAACGTCCAGCATCTGCAGTCCTTTCTATCTCCAGGCTCCTGGTGAAGCAGCATTTTGATTTTAAAGTTCTTGGTCACGCTTTTTAATTCAGTAGAAATATTGTGAGCAGGTTCTGGAAGTTTCTAGACACCAAAATAGACTTTAACTATTACACAATGGCACTGCCCAGTAGGGGAGAGGTTCATTGGACCCTCCTCCTTTTAAACTCCCAATCCCATGTGAACCAGTACCACCTGACATCACTAATGAGGCACTCTAGCTATTAGCTTATAGTTTTTTCAATCCTTTATACAAGAAAGCCCATCACAAGGGTCTTGCACAGTGGTAGTGTCCCTACCTCTAAGTCAGGAGACCCAAGTTCACATCCCACTTCTCCAGAAATATCATTCCATCTCTGAGCAGGCTGGTTAGAAAATATCTAAAACCTACATGGCCTTCACCCTTCCTTATCACTATGATTTCCTCCAGTGTCATAGCCTTCTGAGATTTTATCACTCATCTAATTCTCTGGCTTCTTGAGCTTCACTGATTTCAATTCCTCTAACAGTGATAGTGCTGCCTTCAGCTGCCAAGGCCCAAAGCTCTGGCATTTCATCTCTACACCTCTCCATCTCACTGACCTCCTTTAAGATTCTCCTTAACAGATTCTCCTTCCTTGTTAACTGAGCTAATATCTACTTTGGATGGCTCGGTGTGATAGATGTATTTTACAATGCTGCTGTGAAGTGCCTTACAATGTTTTATTACATTAAATGTGTTACATAAATATAAACTATTTTGGAAAATAAGTTACGTGTCTTTAATAGAGTAATTTTCATTCAGGTCTGGTGGTGCCTCTCGGAGGAGTTGCAGAATCTTCAAACACTCCCCTGATAGTTGGGGACAGTTTCTTGGAGCCTCTCAGTGGAAAGTGTACTCGGATTTCAGGTGCTTACATACAAGGGAATCGGGTGTTGCCATGTGCTGGCGGTTACCAGGCACTGCTAGATGCTATCACTCTATCCTGTGAGATCCAAGTGCTGGAAGCGTTGAAGGAAGAACTGGCAATGACGACGTCAGAGACACCTTCCTGTCCTCAGAAGCAGCTGAGCTTGCTAATGGGCGCAGTAGATGACTTGGTGAAGGCACGGGCCAGAAGCTGGGCACACATCATTCACACTGGGTACAACCTGCAGAGACAGAGGAAAGAAGCCAAGGATTTAGCAGACAATGGTGGAAGTGTGGGTAAGCTTACGTATGCATAAAACTGAATTTGGAAAAAGGTTTTGTAGGAGATTTTCAGACAGCCACTGATGGTCTGCTGAAACATTTAGGAATCTTATTTCTGAAGAAGGGCTTATTCCCGAAACGTCGATTCTCCTGTTCCTTGGATGCTGCCGGACCTGCTGCGCTTTTCCAGCAACACATTTTCAGTTTCGAATCTTATTTCTACTCAAAATGAGTGTGAAGTCAATTGAGTCTTCAGTCCTCTTCCCTGGCATCAGGAGTCATGTAAATTTGGTTAACATCCTAAAGCTGTATCATGAATTTCTCTGTACCCACCTTGTGCACCACCATCATAAGGTTATTTAGGTATTGGCATTAAATGCTGGCCTTGTCAGTGATGTCCATTTCCCAAGAACAAATAAAAATAATCATTTTCAGAGTCACGACTCATTTGCTGGGCAATTGTTGCTGTTGAAGAAGAGACCCATTGTCACTTGGGAGGATGGGAATCCATTGGAATCCCCCAATGAATGAACTGGCAGCTTGGGAGAGTGGGGTGGTAGGAGTGAGCAGGAGAAGGAAGGATCCAACACCAACGCTGCTTCTCCTGGCCTCTGAAAAAAACTTCCTGTAAATGGTATTTCCAAATATTTCTCTGGACGGTTAGGTCTTTTCATCCATCCTGAAAATTTCAATTGGAGTCTTCCATGTGTGTGTGTGTGTGTGTGTGTGAGAACATGTACGTGTATGAGAAGCAGCTGATTACCTCTTTGCAAGTAAATGATGGCTGACAATCTGTTGAACGTTGTCCTAGTCTCCATTGAATTACTTTGACCATCCATTTGTGGCAGTGTCCTACACTTCACTCGAGGAGTCCTTGTGCTGTTGTAACACACACTTTTATAAACACTTTGTTGCCTGGAGCTATGGATGGTGATGGCAGAGGCTCCAATTTCTTTCCATTAGTGGCTGATTAGGAATGTCTCCTACTCCTACCACCTGCTATTGCTGTGTGCGGGAAGATTGCACAAGTTGACACTCAAACTGTTTGGCCACGTTATGAATACACTTTAATCCTCAGCCATCAAACCCCAGAGTGGGACTCAAACCCAAAGCTCCTGGCTCATGCAGGAATGCCATCTCTGGTTCATCCATTTAAAATTACCCAGGTCCATGTATTCCCCGGCCAATGAAATAAAGGCAAGTGTTAGCAACAAAAATCCCAATCTTACTGAACATTGTTTTCCCATTTCCATACTTTTATTCCTGTCTTTTCATTCTTTTCAGGAGATAGGACACAGGGAAGCTAACAAAACAATATATAGAGAACAACATTAGTTGAGAAAGAACAGAGTTCATGTGAAGTAAATACACAAAGGGCTGGACAAACTGAGCAGGTCTGGCAGCATCTGTTTATGTTTTGTTTCCTTTTCAGAACTTCAAAACGTATTTCTTTAAGTTGATTTTGTTTTGCCTATAGGGATGATCTCATTTGCTAGCACTGGCCTGCCGATCCCGGCTGTCATTGGGATGCAGATACCTGATCCTGGAGGTTCTGACCTGGAAGTGCCTATTTTAGGGGTGGAAATCGACAGGGCAACTGGTCAACTCATCCCTCTTGCTGGAACTATGGAGGATCCAGATGGAAGAGGTAATGTTTATATGGTTCCTTTGTTGCCTTGAATCCTGCCTTTAAAAGCCTGCATTTTTGTGAATTATTGTGATCCTAGCTGATGTCTTTACTGGACAAGTCCAATCCCTGACCAAAATCGGGCTTGATGGATCATATTTTGTTTTTCTTTAGTTTTAGCGAGATCGTTTTCACTAAAACACAAGCACACAATGCTGCTGTTTAAGTTATAAAACAGAAGTTTATTACTTGCATAGAATAAATTAAGATAAAATATAATAAACACAACTATTGACATATAACACAAGTTTAATCATTTCAGAACATATAAGTACAATCCCATTAATTCTAACAGCATCTCTCTATAATACTCATATCTATTCAACTTGTCTTGATGCTTCAATTCTCAATCTTGAAATTCTGACAGCCTCTTCCTTGAGGCGTCATACACCTGAAATCAGACTTTTATTGAAGTATTCTGAAAAAAAATGTCTACAATCTAAAAACATCTGAAAAGAAGACATTCAGGATCCTATTTCCAGCAAGAACTGTCATTATGAGGCAACGTGACTCTTTACCTCATTTTTTCTTTCTGAAAACGACAATTAAACATGTTGTGTATCTCCAGTATTCTCTCTTCAGATTCCATTTCATTAGATTGGCATTAAATTTTAAACTGGTGATTCAAGATTTGTTTTTGCTTTGATTTGACTATCAAAACCATAATTAGAAGTTCATCACGGCCCCCTTTTACGATCTTGCGCGAAATAAACGGCACGATGGCTCAGTGGTTAGCACTGCAGCCTCACAGCAGCAGGATCCCAGGTTCGATTCCAGCCTCGGGTAGCTGTCTGTGTGGAGTTTGCACGTTCTCCCTGTGTCTGCGTGGGTTTCCTCCAGGTGCTCCGGTTTCCTCCCGCAATCCAAAAACGTGCAGGTCAGGTGAATTGGCCATGCTAAACTGCCCATAGTGTTAGGTGCATCATTCAAAGGGAAATGGGTCTGGGTGGGTTACTCTTCAGAGGGTCGGTGTGGACTGGTTGGGCCAAAGGGCCTGTTTCCACACCGTAGGGAATCTAATCTAATAAACGTCTGCCACCTGATGGGCATTTTTCACTCAGACCTTTAGCCTCCAAGTTGTAAGGTTTAATATTTTTCCAATTTATCAGTGCAACAGGATTCTCCACCATTACCAATTACTTGAATTTGTCAAGCATTTTTCTGAATTGTCTTCTTCCTCTTAAATTTCAAATATTTCATCCTGCACATTCTTCCTCTTTGCTGAATTGATATAGAATCATAGCGTATCCACAGTGTGGAAAGAGGCCATTCAGCCCATTGAGTTTACACCAACATATCACCATTTCCAATGTTAATTCTCAAAATGAAAGGTCTCCTTATGTTTTTCTATAATATGCCCCTTTCCAACAATGCACAAATGTTTAAAACCAGAGCTTGCTCTCCCATAGCTTTTATCATGTGGCATAGCGGCTCAGTGGTTAGACTGCTGCTTCACAGCATGTGGGACCAGGTTCGATTCCACCCTCGGGTCACGGTCTGTGCTGAGTTTACAGATTTTCCCCATGTCTGCGTAGGTTTCCTCCCATAGTACAAAAATGTGCAGGTTAGGTGGATTGACCATGGTAAATTGCCCATTGTGTACAGGCTAGGTGGATTAGCCATGGGATATGCAGGGTAACAGGGATGAGGTGGGTTCAGATGAGATGTTCTTCTATGACACTACAGACTAATGTCGTGCTTCCTTCTAACTCTTTTCAGCCTCAACATGGCCTTCTACATTGTGGCTTTGTATTTTCACCAAAATCATTCAATTGAAAACTAAATGTAGAATGCATTTCCTCATTGTCCCCTCATTTCAGAACTGATCATGTTTCTTCTGTTTTCTAGGTCTGATACCAATCACTCTTGGTGCCAGAAGCATAGACGAGCTCACGGGTGAAATTGGTCCAGTTGTTGGCGCTCGTATCGATCAACAAACTAGAATTGTGGTACCCATCACACAGTCATCCCGAATCTCCGTAAGACGAAAACCAGTTCTAGAAATGGTAATGTAATAGGTAGCTGGAACACCACTGAATCTTCTCTTAATAGTTTCTTAGCTAATATTTCAGCAAAGTGCTTTAGACAAAAAGCTTTGCTTTCCAGCAACTATTCTCTTGACAAAGGAGATGCAATGTTTAGATTAGATTACTGACAGTGTGGAAACAGGCTCTTCAGCCCAACAAGTCCACACTGACCCTCCAAAGAGCAACCCACCCAGACCCATTCCCCTACACCTAACAGTACGCGCAATTTAGCATGGCCAATTCACCTAATCTGCACATTTTTGGACTGTGGGAGGAAACCAGAGCACCCAGAGGAAACCCACGCAGACACGGGGAGAATGTGCAAACTCCACACAGACAGTTGCCTGAGGTGGAATTGAACCCGGGTCTCTGGCACTGTGAGGCAATAGTGCTAACCACTGTGCCACCCATGTTGGCAGATAATCAGGCTGTACTGTTGTATAGTTATCTCCAACATAGCCTCTGATGTGATTTACAGTTTTATTTTGGAGCAAACTTAGATCACGAATATTTCCTTGAAAACTTCTATCTGCTGAGTTCAAGCTTGTCAATTTTCCAAAGGTTTAAAGTTGTGGATTTGTAAGATTTATATAACCATCCCAAAGGAAAAGAAGTGACCCAAGAATGTAACCATCTTCTCAATAGCCTGCTTCATTTTAATAATCATTCATTTTGTTATAAACATCCCAGATACTTTAAGGTCCAATTTTTATTGCTTCAGCACATAGACTTCCAACGTAAAGAAGTATATATGGCATTAGTTGCAACACAAACATAAATGAGATAATTTATTAACTTTAGCATGTTATTAACAGAAATTAACAAGTAACATGTTTCATGTGTATAAATATATTGCTATGCCAAAAACAATCAAAAGATGTAATACTGCATGTAATAGTTTGATGTTACTTTTAATTATTCAAGTGCACCTAAAAACATCTAGGATTATAATAATAGCTAAGAAAAATATTTAACAATAGCTAAGAATATTCATCATGAAGTAAAGTTTTACCTTAAAGTTCTGAGCGAGGATGATATCTCCTCCCTGTGGGAGAAAATACTTTGAGAAGTGTTATCTGAGGTCCTCTAATATTTCTAAAATTTCACTGAAGAATTCTATTTTAGATAAAACAAAAACCGAAAGAACTGCAGATGCTGCAAATCAAAAACAGAAACAAAAACAGAAATTGCTAGAAAAGCTCTGCAAGCCGGCAGAATCTTGGAGAGAAATCAGAGTTAATGTTTCCAGTTGAGTTCTGCTGGCTGGGATCAATACCAGCCTGCAGAAGTGAAACTGTCAGGTGTATCTCTCAACTGCTGCCAGACCTGCTGAGCTTTTCCAGCAATGTCGTGTATTTGTTTCTTTGTTACATTAGCTTGATTTCTCCTGCTTTGCAAAAGTAATGTCTCCCTCTGTGTAGTTTTCTTCCACTTTCATTTGATGCTGTCTTTTTTTATTAGATTCCCTACAGTATGGAAACAGGCCCTTCAGCCCAACAAGTCCATACTGAACCCTCCGAAGAGTAACCCACCCACACCCATTACCCTACCCTCTATTACCCCCTGACTAATGCACCTAACACTATGAGCAATTTAGCATGGCCAATTCACCTGACCAGCACATCTTTGGACTGTGGGAGGAAACCGGAGCACCCGGAGGAAACCCACCCAGACACGGGGAGAATGTGCAAACTCCACACAGACAGCTACCCGAGGCAGGGATTGGACCCGGGTCCCTGGCGCTGAGAGGCAGCAGAGCTCAGCACTAAGCCACCAGTTTTTTATTCTTATTACTTTATTGTTCTGTGAAGATTCATTTATGAAGTTGTGAACTTTCACATAGTCAATATTTACTGTACACTCCTTTCATCTCTCCCTTTCGTCTTTTCATCTTAAATGAACTCTTCATTGAATCTTTCTAACATGATAAGGATCTTTGGCATTCTTATCAGTGGCTGTTTCAAGTATTTCTTCCATAATTACCATTTTACTTTTTATGCCCAGGTATGATGTTACTATTTGTCTTTCAATATCTCATTTTTAGTGACTAAATACCATTTATACTTTATTATTGTCTGTGCTGTGCATTAATTTAGTTAATAGCATATAAGTTGTGTTTCCATGTCCCCATTATAATTTTTCTGCTGGCTGTGATAGACATTTTCATGGTTAATTCTGACAAAAATCTTTATCTTTAAAAGCTTTTAATATCTATGTGTATTTGCCTCATCCATTATATTTATTTCTCAATCAAAACTATATTTCTAACCAGATATCAACCCTGTGACCATTGCTGCCCTCTGGGAACATGGTCTCATGGAATAATAAGTGTAAATGTTTCCGTTTTGTCATTATTCACTGGAAGAAAGGCACATGCTGTTGTATTTGTATCCTTGGGGTGACAAACTGAGTAATGCTACTTTTCTTACATGAGGTGTGTATTTCTAAAGCCATTTCTATGGGATTTCATGCTGGAGTGAATGGATCTTCTTCTATGTTGGTCATTCCTGTGTCATTCTCACATTAGATATTGCATACATCTGTTGGTGGACAGGTAATCTAAATGAGGTATATACATGATAAAGGGATTTAATATTGAAGATACCATGCAACTATTTAGCTCGTTTCTGTGGTGGGGGCAAACAAAATAAGGAAGTTTAATAACTGGCTTACAGCTACGGCGTGTAATCACCTTTTCGCGAAGGGTAGTGGAAATTTAAAACAGCTTCTCATTAAAGTCTGGGAATGCTGGGGACCAACAGAAATTTTGTTAACTCAAGCTATCTTGTAATCTGTCATAAAAATAGGTAAATCGAGTTGAGATGCCAATTAAACATAATGTAATGAACTGTGGAACAAGCTTGAGGAGTTGAATGTCCTATTCCTGTTTATATTCATTCTGCCATTAAAGTACTTCAGCCTCCCCTCAAAAGTGTGGTAGCCTACAGCACCACTATAACATTTATCCATTTCCCATGATGTTGCTCAACAGGTTTCATGTGTAATATCAGCAATGAGTGTCAGATTAGGGAAATTGAATGGGGACTGCGTGGGTAAAATACTGAAAACAGCTTCTCATGCTGGCTGGGTTCAAAACCTGACTGCAGAGGTGGAAGTGCCAGGTATATCATCCTGAAAATGTTCACAGCTTCAATTCTACAGGAAGACTCAGTGCTCCAAATTGATGGTGACATTTGTGTTTCTGTTCAGCTCGATGTCCTTGAAGAGGAACTCCGTTATAGGCAAGATAATTGGCAATATCAGCGACAGAAAGAGGAAGATCTGTATGTCGCTTTGAAGGGTTTGCTGCAGGAGGTATCTGACACCAAAGCTGATTGCAAATTCATGAAGGTACATTGTCATTAAAGTGAGATCTACAAAAAAGCCCTTGAATAATGGAATCAGGTCATTAGTTTATTAAATATACAACATTGCAGTCAGACGTAAACATATCCTTAGTATTACAATCACACCTGATAATGTTTGCTCGGTCACTCAAAGAGCTTGCAATTCAATATCTTCGGCCTTTACATACCTAATTAGTCATCACAAACTGACACTTGTATGCATCTCTTTCATGAACTAAATTAAAATCCTGTGTGTCACATTACATCTCTATATAAACGTTAAACTGCAACTCAGTACATAAAGGACATTTAATTGATTTACCCATGATCAATAACTTCAGTTTTCCATACATAATGGTCTAAAAAGACTTTGTTTCACTTTTACTGAGCAGTCCTTAACGGGGAGACAATGGTGTGCTGGTGACATCACTGGATTAGCAATCCAGAGGCACCTACTAATGTTCTGAGGATGTGAGTTCAAATCCACTCACAGCAGTTTGTGGAATTTAAATTCAATTTATCAGTCTGAAGCTGGTCTGTGTAATGATGATGAAACTGCCATTAATTGTTAAAAATATCATCTGGTTTGTTAATGCCCTTTAAGGAAGACAATATGCCATCCTTGCCTGGTTGCAGTTGACTCTTAACTAAGGGCAATTAGGTGGGCAGCAAAACCCACATCCTCTTGTCAAATGAAAATAATCACTTGTATCCAGTTACTAGTCAGTAAGATTATTTCATCTTTTTTGGAACCAGACAAATGAACTTGAGATGTTGTTTCTTCAGACCCAAGGTGCACTCTGTGGAGCACCCAGCAGATCAACTGTTTCCTGCTTTGACTATTCTGTTTCTCTATAGAGTGTGTAGCAGGTCTCAATCTAATTATCTGGATTTCCGAAGGTTGAGAAGAACATGGTGGCCTTTGATGATATCATTGACTCGTTGCGAGACTGTGCACAAAGTGAAGCCCAACGCAGATGCACACAGGAGTCGCAGCTTGCATCCTTGATGCCGGTAGACATTTTGTTTCTGATTTCTCAAGGTAAACCCTGTGACAGCTGCTGTCTACATTCAGCTTTCCATCAAGTCTTTCTTCCTAAGCTTTCATTCCATCTCCCAGCTCCAAATATTTCCAAACTGTGGAGACAATTTCTCTAGGTATTTAATTCTGTTCCCACATCCACACTTTAAAGGCCTTTTTACCTCCATGATGCCCTTTTACTCTGCCCTTTTTCTGTCATAAGAGGGAATCCATGAGACAGTGTATGAATCAACAATCTAAAGTCTACAGACCTCTCTGCTGTGGTTGATAATTACAATATTAAAACAGAAACTACTGAAGAAGACTCACGACGGACTCCAAATGTTAACTCTGTTCCTCTTTCCACAGACACTGCCAGACCTGTTGGGTCTCTGCAGCATTTTCTGTTTTTACTTAAAATTTCCAGCATCGCAGTATTTCACTTTTATCTGATGTTTGGGGAAGATTCACTCCAGGAGGGGGCAGAAGTAACCAAATTCTCTGGGTAGATCTGGGATCTCCAGAGTCAGTGATGCCACTTCAGCGCTGATGCACACTTTATCTCTTAAAGTATAACAGAGAATAATTAACTTATAACTATTACAACAAGTCCTTACTCTAACCTGTCTTTTACCTTCCCTTCTATAATATTCGTCCAATAAAACTCCCAATTAAGATTTACAAAACAACACTTGTTATCTCAAAACCACACAGCTTTCGGTTCTTCTATTTGGATCTTCATGTGTCTTATTTTCTTCTTCTTAGGAATTTCTGCATCACAGGTTACTATTGAAAAAGGTACTTTTAAGAGAGCTATTTTTCAGACAGTCTTTTACCCACTAGTTCTCCTCCCAACTGTTCAACTTTTCCCCGGTCTTCTACCTCAGAGCATTGGATTGTGTCATAGGCTTTTAAGGTTGTCAATATACTCAAACTTGATTGGAAATTGGTATTTTTTTCGGGGATTGATTGGCCTAATTCGAATCTGTTTTTTGTTGTTTCCAGGCAACCAGCTACTCCAGTAGCTGGAGTATTGTGTCTTAGTAAGAACACTTTTAACTCTCTTAAAAGGTGTAGTTCACCCACATCTTCGTAACAGAAGGCAGATGACTATAGTTTAGAATGGTATCATGGTTGGCACAGACACGGTCGGCCATAGGGCATGTTCCTGTGCTGTACTGTTCTATGTTCTATAACTGCAGAACCTTTGCTTATCTCCTCACTCTTTGTTGCATCTACCAATCGCTGTTCTTAAAGATGTTATCCTGTGTTCTTCAATCTGTAGTGGATAAGGAAGAGGTGGAGCAGCAGCTTCTGTATTTAGCCATGTCTCACACCTTCATCGAGAAGGTCAAACAGTTTACTCAAAAGATGCGTCAAGAAGAGGTTCATCTAAGGGGTCAACTGCAGGAATATATTGACCAGCAAGAAACTTTCAGACTGAGGCACCAACAGGTGAGCATTGCTAATCCATGCTGGATGCATCAAATCCAGTTTGTTTTTTCATAGTCACCATTTATTAATTTAAAAGCATCCTACTCCTTAACTATTTAAGCAGTTGATTTCTCCAGCCAAACAATGTGAATGGTATTTCTCTGCAATGGTGCCTTATAGAGATTCCCAAGACATTGTTTCTTAATTCCATTTTGATTATCTGGAACATGCTGCCTGTAAACGAAGTGGGAACAGAATCAGTAGTGATTTTTATACTAGATTTGGATTTTATTTGAAAAGGAAAAAGTTGGAGGGCTATAGGGTAGAAAGCAGAGGATTGTGATTAAGCGCATGGTTCTTTTAGAGGGCTCGTACAGGCATGGTGGGCTGAACAGCCTTCTCAATGTTGAAATAATTCTATTTGTCTGAGATATACAACCTTAACAAGATGAGAAGGCAAGCAGATAAAAATTTAAAACTAAAATAATGTGGTGACATTGAAAACAAACCAAGTAGGTCACTATGAAAACTGCAACTGGTCAAATGTCAGAGTTTGTGGCTTGCTACGGCACCGACTCTATTTTGAAGCCATTATTGAACAAGTTCAGAGGTTGTCAGGCCTTTAGTCATTGGAGTTGAAATGTGTGGCGCTTGAAAAGCATAGCAGGTCAGGCAGCATCTGAGGAGCAGGAGAGTCGACATTTTGGGCATACATCAGGAATGTCATTCATTAGAGTTTAGCAGAATGAGGGCCAAATTTGTTGAAATGTACAAGATTCTGAAGGGGGCCTTGATTGGGCAAATATTGAAACAATGTTTCCTCAAGTGGAGGCATTTTGAAATATCTTTCCACCTTATTCTACTTCACAGGGGCCAACATGACTGACAGTGGCATGCACAAATCCCACTAACCTATCTTAAAAGTACACAACAATCAATGTGCTTTCATTCTCCAGGTGCAGCCCCATCACTGGCCACCAGCAGTGGGGATGCTGCTGAGACAGCCAGGCTACTGGTTCTCTCTTTTGACCAGCAGCCCTTGGCAATGGGCCATCATCCTGAATAAGATGGTAACCCTGATGGCAGCCACGTAATGCAGTCCTCAGTCCTTTCACCTGCCAGACTAGAGTCTCTCCCAGTCGGATCACTGCTGCTTCCGGAAACCTCTGTCCTTGATCTCATCACAGTGAGGATTCAAAATCTCATTACTTATACCAACTAACTTCCCCTCATCTGATTGGTTTAGATTAGATTCCCTACAGTATGGAAACAGGCCATTTGACCCAACATGCCCACACCGACCCTCTGAAAAGTAACCGACCCAGACCCATTCCCCTGTCCTATATTTACCCCTGACTAACACTATGGGCAATTTAGCATGGCCAATTTGCCTGACCTGCACATTTTGGGATTGTTGGAGGAAAGCAAAGCACCCAGAGGAAACCCATGCAGACATGGGGAAAAAGTGCAAACTCCTCACAGACAGTCACTCAAGGCGGGAATCGAACTCAGGTCCCTGGCACTGTGAGGCAGCAGTGAGCTATCGTGCTGCCCTACATCTGTTCTAGTTCATTTTAACGCACACAAATGTGAGTCAAGTCCTCACCAAATTTGGCTTGTTCCTGAGAGTGGATGAAGTTTCCTTTGATTTTCACCCATTTAATTGTTTGAATTAGTAGCTCATCTTCCATTCTCTCTTTCCTGAAGGTGAAAATGCTTCTCACTCAAGACTTTCACAAAAGCATGATGAGCAGGTGGACCGGCCTTGAGATTGCCTGCATCAGGCTGGAACACCTCCGAGACTTGGCTGAGCTGTGTGCTTTGGGAGCCAAGGTAAGCACAGCTCATTTATTGGTATGACAGTTGGTGCATTATCCACAGGAATGTGTGCTTCCAGGAGAGGGAGAAGTCTTTGTGGTCCATCCAGTCAGTCCCAACTTATAAACAACACGGTGTCTCATGATACCTCTCAATCACACTACTAATTTTTTCTCACATTATTGATCCAACCCATTCTTGAATTTATTATTAGTCAGACCCCCACAGTCTCCCATAACAATTCAATTCCTACTTTCACTATCTTCTACAATAGATTGTTAAACCTAAACTATGCTTTTACCTTCCTTGAATCAACTGCGTGACAGCACATTATTAGGATTTTTAAAAAAATATCTTGTCTGGAAAAGCAATGTTTCTAAACAGAGGGTGAATATTTCACACACACCAGGTAACTTTGCTTGGTTGACCATGGAGAACAATCATTAGGCTTAGGTAATTATTGATTCTTATCTCTTATACGTTTCCACTTTAGGATATTCTTTCTGGGAAGCTCTACTGTTTTGGAGACTACCAGCTGATTGTACATGGAGCCAAGGGAGAATTGTATGAGGCTCCATATTTGACCACTCAAAAGATGCTTCCTCTTCTCAAACAGTTAATAGGCCTGTTAGAGACTAACAAGAACATCATTCTATCTCCAGACACTTTGAATCTTGTAGCATATCATGGTAAGCACTGGACTTTTTTCAACTTCTATTATTTTCCCATCTCTTTACCTTCAGTAGTTAAATATTGAATATGCTTGGTGGTCTGAATGTGTAATTTATCCAATATGGTTTTCCAACTCCATTGATCCCATGTCCATCTACAGCTTTATCTTGTATCATCATTCAGGCTGAATATACCATTGCTCTCCAGTCCAGCATGACCCAACCTCCGTGCAACTAATCTGGTGCCATTCTCGCAACTGATAAAGTGGCTCCTACTAGCTCACAGCCATCATGTACAATGTGAAAGTCTAAATTCAAGGTTGTTGATACCTTTAACAGATGTGAACATCCAGCTCTTTTGTTTGTGCCACCTTGTGTTCAAAGCAGAAGATGGGCTTAAAGAAAAGGCTTGGCAGACACAACAGTACCTTGCATTTATGTAGCACTTTTAATTTAAAGACAATGTGATGCTGGCCAATCTACAATGAGACATGTGATAAATGAGAAATCGGCCTAGGGGAAGGGGGTATAAGGTTGAGGGCATGCCATCTAGACAGTACTGATTGGAAAAAGAAACAAAAGCAGAACTCAACCAATCTGGATAAATCAATCCACCTGATCCAGAGGTTTATTTGAAGAGTAATATGGGAATTCCATATCACTATGTCCCTGTGATACTGACTCAATCGTAGATCTTTTCAATCTTGCAGAGAAAGACAAGGGCAAGCTGTTATCCCAATCTCCACTCATTAAGCTCCTCAAGGAAATCAATGAGCAACTGAAAACAAATCCAAAAACAGAAGAGCTTTGGCAAGAGAATGGCCATCCGCGGAACACAACACAAACAGAGGCCAAATACCAAGGTACATTGACTTAATAAATGATTCAAGTTGTGAATGTTTCCCCAATCCCTAACCTTGTAATGCACAACCGTTTACTTTGTTCACTCATTAAAAACTTTCAATTTCCTATTAACTTCCAAGAATTCTCTCTCGAAAATTGTTTATGTATTTTTCCAAGTAATCAACATATCTTCAGAAATATTTACAGGTACAGTGAAACTACAGAGCTTAACCAGAATATTGTTTGTGCAAACTAAAAATTTTGACCTTGAACTTGTACTTTCTGATTAAATACATTTTTGGGAATCATACTTTTGTCAATTGAGATCAGGTATTGTTTCGTTCCAGAAGCAGACAGACCATACATGGATATTACAGATGCCCAGTGGACATGTGAAGGAAGACTTGTGCCAGTGTCCCTTGAGATGGTTTCTGTGCCCGAGCTGGTTGTCTATCGGTTTGGAATCTTTGTAGCCCAGCTAGTGAAGAGATCAATCAATGTAAGAGCTTCTGATGCAATTTTTATTCAAAATTCATTCCTTCCTTATAAGATTTCAAAAACGAAACTAATTCATCTTCCTCGGTCTTCATGTTCAGTTGCTTATGGGATTTCTTTCACTGAGACAGGGAAAGCTAAGATTAATAATGGTTTCCAAACTGATGAAAGGGACAAATGCTGAGAGATTTGTTATGATCTCAGCAAATATTATTAGTGGACATGTCGGATCTGGCACTACAATCTGGCATGATTGATCATATTTTGTTCTTTTGTTTTACTGAGGTAGTCTTTCACTGCATCACAAGCAGACAATGTTACAGATTTGGTTTTGACAATAAACAGAAGTTTATTATGCAAAAGAAATTATGCTAAAATAGAATAAGCCAAACTATTTACATATAAGACAAGTTTAAAGATTTCAAAACATGCAGTAAACTGCAATTCCATTAATCCCAAGAACACTCCTTTATACAACTTGCACCACAGAGAATTTCTTTCTCTATCAATTCTATTATAACTTTGGCTTCAATTTCCAACTGGAGAATCTGATAGCCCCTTCTTAGAGCCTCCGACAAATATGCTTAAACTTTCTTTGCTTCAAATAATCCCTTCAGGTTTGAAACTAAACATTTCTGGTCTGAAATATTTAAACTAAATTTCTTACACTGAGATAACCAACTTCTTAACCGTTCTAAACTACATCCCTTTCTTCAGAGCAACTGATTTCACATCCAGATTCAGCCAAGATTTCTGCAAAACCTGCCAAAGTGAAACCCAAAACCTTTCTTCAAGTTATGAATGTTGCCCCTAATCAAAAGAAAAAAACATCAATCCCTACCCTTCTAGTGCATAACTCTCCAAATATAAACAAATGCCGACAACTATTTCTCTCAGTTTTTCTTCCACAAGTAATCACCATAGCTTCAGAAGTAGCTACAAGTTAATCATTACACCCCTCCAGGCACATCATCTCAAACCCACATGCCACTAGTTCAAAATCCAAACTTTCAAATAAATGCATCATATACTTACATCATTGATTACTTATATTGGTTAAGCAAGGTGGCATAGACTGAGGAGAACAAAAGGGGGAGTTCAAAATATTTTTATGTATATGAGTTTTATAACATGGAATGCATTACAGCCTAATATTGAAACAGAGCCTATAACATCATTGCTAAGTGAAATATGATAGTTGAAAAGGAAGAATATATAAGGACATTAAGATAAAATTAGTAAACGGAATTAGTTCCAACTGAAAAATTAAGATTGGCAAATACTGTGATGTGTGACAACTGCATGGTCTTTTTCATAAAATTTATGGTTCTTTTAAGTTTAGCCTTGGCATTGTTTAAGTCCTGTTTGCTGAGTTAATATGCCTTTTTTAAATTAAAACCTGCGTAAGCACCAGACACCACAGTCTCCATCCTCTTACAAACAAAGCTCCATGCATAAATACAGAGAACAGGATCCATTTAGTAACAATTTCCAAAAGCAATGGTAAAGAAAACCAAATCAATATTTCATACTTGACCTTGTACTTTTCTCAAACCTTTTCTTACTCTTTAGAACATTTTACATTGTTATTTATGCCAACATCAACCCCCTCCCCCTCCCCCCCCCCCCCCATAACTAGCTCTGTTCTCCTGTAGGTAAAATAACAATTACTCCCTCTTTTTATTCATAGAATGTGGGGGTCATTGATCAGGGTAGCATTGATAGGATGTTGGTTTTAGACCCTGTCCAATTTTATAGTCTATTGAACAGTGGGACAATGCGAGATGACATCTTAAACTAAGGGTGAATGAGTGCCACAAACCTTCTATCTGGCTCTTTAAGTTAAAATTGCTGTAATCATTGCTAGCTGTTACTCTAACTGAAGAATAATGTGTTCACATTTCTCTAAAGGCTCCGGAGATCGGTATCCTTCTCGCCTCAAGTTTGCCGGCTAACAATTACACGCACAATGCTTTCCGCAATTCCTTTTTTTATCAGGTATGTAGTTCAGTGAAACTTGTGTCTTTATGAACAGGAATTGAGAGGGGATGAAACCTCATCCCATCCCTTACAAAGTCAATAGTGTCAGTGATCAGACTCGAGTGATCTAGGGACACAGACCTACTATGTTGGGGGCTCCCACATGGTAACTCAGAGATGACTGAGATGTACCAGCCTCCAAATGGGCAACAGTGTACCTGGGGGGCAGGGAGGAGCAGTGGAGTTAGGGGTTGTGGGGTACGGCACGATGGGTAAAGCTCTGTACAAGGGATGGAGTAATAATCCACAATGAAAAAGCATGTTTCTGAAGCTTGTGCTCTTGTGGGGTTAAAAGGTATAATTTCAGGTCGTGGGAAGCATTCTGGGCATTCCTGGTCAGTAATAACCAGGTACCAAAGATTTTGGAAGCAATGTGTGGGTGGGCACTGGAGATGTGCCCATAGTTACTCTGGCGCCCACAGGTCCTTTTGGAGTTCCTACCAGCTGACCTCAAAAGCTCCCGGTGGGATCAGTGCCACAGGAAACTGGAAGAGAAAATTCTACTGTGGTCAGTAGAACCATGAGCCACAAATATCCAGTCCATGTTAAATATAAGCATCATGTATCAGGAAAAGACACAAAGGAAGTAATTTTTCTTTTGCTAAATTTTAAATACTGCTATCTGACACAAAATTGTATGGTAAAACTCCTTAATGTTCAAATTTGCAGTTGAGGGAAATCTCTGTACAATAGTGAAAATGCCGTCTTGTGGTACAGCAGTAGTGTCCATACCCCTAGACTGAGAGACCTGAGTTCAAGTCTCACCTGCTCCGGTGGTGTGTAATAATGTCTCCGAACAGGTTGATTAGAAAAACGGGGTAAAGATAATAGCAAAGATTCTCTGACAAACTATTTACATTACTTGTCAATTTTCTCAATGGATATAACACACTTTTGGCCAGAGTTACTATGGTGTTAAAACCTGATTTTGATCTAACAGGAATAAATCAGTCCAATCTTCCTTTATTGTTGATATGTGATCCTAGCCCAATTCATGATGATCTAGTGGACAGACATACCCACAATTGATGCTGTCACACACATTGTCTATCAGGTACTGAAAGATGAGGAATACTCCAGTTGATGCAGCAGGAACAGTTTCTCCGAAGCTGATCTTAAGATAATGTTGAATTGTTCTTCTAGTGTCAACTCAGTAGAAATTGGGTTAGCCTTGCTTATTAGAAAATACAGGCAGAAACAGAATAAATGCTATTTTCTTAAATTCATAACCTAAATGTAGCATCAAAGACTATGAAGTGACGTTCAAAACTTTTTCTTTCAGCATTCTCAGAAAATATTGTTTATACGAAGACAACAGCTGGCATCTGTGGGTACCTTCTCGGTCCTTCTGGTGCACTGTCTGTCTCACCTTGCCACAGATGAGCTCAGTGATGACTCCAATCCTCTGTTCCTTCAGCTCTTTCACCAGGTAATGTTGGAGGAAAGGGGAGCCAGTAATATAGCAGTAATGTCACTGGATTAGTCATCCAAAGCTCCAGTCTAATGTTCTAGGGAACATAGGTTTGAATCCCTTGTCAGTAGATAATAAAATTTTCAATTTAGTAAAAAAAAATGAAATAACTGCATGGAGGCCAGCTTCCCATTGCCAAGTCACTCGTTATTTACATGTGTACGGTGCATGGACTCTAACCAGCTAGCTCAGAGCCAATTCCTGCAACGAGGAGAATCCCTGAAACTCCTGTGTATGTCTGTGAACTAGGGTTCCCTGATTAGTCCAAGTTAACAGCCCCAATCAAAGATCTCATATTCAATGAGATCCACCCGGTCAACCTCATTCCAATCACCACAACCTAGAATTTAAAAATTGCCTAATAGCAACTATGTTACCATCATTGTAAATAAGAAAAAAATCTGGTTTACTAATGTCCTTTTGGGAAGGAAATCCACGTTCATTAAACTAACGTGGCAGGGGACTGGGAACCAGAAGAGAAAACGAGTAGGCAGCGAGATGGAGACTGGAGACTGTAAGAATTGTGAAGATAGCATTAATAAAGGGAAGAATAGGCAGAGAGCAGATGAGCACAAAAGAACTGGTGGCCTGAAATGCATCTACTTTAATGCAAGGAGTATAGTGTGTAAGGCAGATGGACTTAGGGCTTGGATTGGTGCCTGGGAGTATGACATTATTGCAATCACAGAGACTTGGTTGAAGGAAGGGCATGATGATTGGCAACTAAATGTTCCAGGATATAGACGTTTCAGACAGGACAGGGAGGTAAGTAAAAGAGGGGGGTGGAGTTGCATTGCTGGTCAGGGACGATATCACGGCTGTGCTAAAGGAGGACACTATGGCGGTCTTGGGTAATGAGGCATTATGGGTGGAGCTGAGAAATAAGAAGGGTGCAGTTACATTGTTGGGGCTGTATTACAGGCCTCCCAACAGGGAACGTGAGGTAGAAGAACAAATAGGTAAACAGATTATGAACAGATGTAGAGGCAATAGGGTAGTGGTGGTGGGAGATTTTAATTTTCCCAACATTGACTGGGATACACTTAGTGTCAGAGGTCTGGATGGGGTAGAATTTGTACGAAGCATGCAGGAGAGTTTTCTAGAGCAGTATGTCAATAGTCCGACGAGGGAAGGGGCCATATTGGACCTGGTACTGGGGAACGAGTCAGGACAAGTGGTAGAAGTTGTGGTGGGGGATTTCTTTGGGAACGGTGACCACAATGCTGTAAGTTTTAGAATACTCATAGATAAAGAAGAGAGTGGTCCTCAGGGAAGAGTACTAAACTGGGCCAAGGCCGATTATATCAGAATTAGGCAGGAGCTGCGAAATGTGGATTGGACACAGCTGTTTGAAGGGAAGTCCACATTTGAGATGTGGGAGGCTTTCAAAGATAGGTTAACGGCAGTGCAGGATAGGCATGTCCCGTTGAAGGCAAAGGATAGGAAGGGCAAGATTCGTGAACCGTGGATGACAGCAGAAATTGTACGACTAGCCAAGAGGAGAAAGGAAGCGTACATAAGGTCTAAGCAGCTAAGAACAGAACGGGCCCTGGATGAATTTCAGAAGAGTAGAACAAGTTTTAAACAAGGAATCAAGCAGGCTAAAAGGGGTAATGAAATAGCTTTAGCAAGCAGAATTAAGGAAAATCCCAAAGCATTTTATTCTTATATAAGAAGCAAATGGGTAACTAAAGAAAGGATTGGTCCACTAAAAGATAATGAAGGAAGGTTGTGTGCCAAACCTGAGAGAATGGGTGAGATTCTGAATGATTACTTTGCATCAGTGTTCACTGAGGAGAGGAACATGATGAATCTTGAGATTAGAGATAGAAGTTTGATTAGTCTGGATCACGTTGGCATAAGTAGGGAAGATGTGTTGGGTATGCTAGAGGTTATTAAGGTGGACAAATCACCAGGACCAGATGGGATCTATCCCAGGTTGCTGAGGGAGGTGAGATTGAAAATAGCTGGGGCCTGACAGATATCTTTGTGGCATCCTTAAATACAGGTGATGTGCCGGAGGACTGGAAGGTTGCTCATGTTGTCCCCTTGTACAAGAAAGGTAGTAGGGATATTCCGGGTAACTACAGACCAGTGAACCTGACATCAGTGGTGGGGAAGTTGCTGGAGAGGGTACTAAGAGATAGGATCTAATAATATTTAGAAAAGAATGAGCTTATCAGTATCAGGCAACATAGTTTTGTGCGGGGGAGATCGTGCCTTACCAACTTAATAGAGTTCTTCGAGGAAATGACCAAGTTGATAGATGAAGGAAGGGCTGTTGATGTCATATACATGGACTTTAGTAAGGCATTTGATAAGGTTCCCCATGGTAGACTAATGGAGAAATGAAGTCACATGGTGTGCAGGGTATTCTAGCTAGGTGGATAAAGAACTGGTTGAGCAACAGGAGACAGAGAGTAGTAGTTCAAGAGAGTTTCTCGAAATGGAGAAAGGTGACCAGTGGTGTCCCACAGGGGTCAGTATTGGGTCCACTGTTGTTTGCAATATACATAAATGATCTAGAAGAGGGCACTGTTGGTATGATCAGCAAGTTTGCAGATGACACAAAGATTGGTGGAGAAGCAGAAAGTATAAGGGACTGTCAGAAAATACAGGAGGATATAGATAGATTGAAGAGTTGGGCAAAAAGGTGGCTTTCAATCCAGACAAATGTGAAGTGATGCATTTAGGCAAGTCTAATTCTAGAGCGAATTATACAATGAATGGAAGATCCTTAGGACAAGTTGATGAGCAGAGAGATCTGGGAGTGCAGGTCCATTGTACCCTGAAGGTTGCTGCACAGTTGGATAGAGTGGTCAAGAAGGTGTATAGTATGCTTGCCTTCATTGGACGGGGCATTGAGTACAAGAGCTGGCAAGTCATGTTAAAATTGAACAAGACATTGGTTCGGCCGCATTTAGAATATTGTGTCCAGTTCTGGTCGCCATATTACCAAAAGGACGTGGATACTTTGGAGAGGGTGCAGAGAAGGTTTATGAGGATGTTGCCTGGTATGGAAGGTGCTAGCTATGAAGAGAGGTTGAGTAGGTTAGGTTTATTTTCACTAGAAAGGGGATTGAGGGGGGACCTGATTGAGGTTTACAAAATCATGAAGGGTATAGACAGGGTAGATAGAGACAAGCTTTTTCCCAGGGTGAAGGATTCACTAACCAGAGATCATACTTTCAAGGTGAGAGGTGGAAAATTTAAGGGGGATACACATGGCAAGTACTTCACACAGAGGGTGGTGGGCGTTTGGAACACGTTGCCAGCAGAGGTGGTAGAGGCAGCCACGGTAGATTCATTTAAGATGCATCTGGACAGATGCATGAGTAGGTGGGGAGTAGAGGCATACAAATGCTTAGGAATTGACCAACAGGTTTAGACAGTACATTTGGATCGGCTCGGGCTTGGAGGGCCGAAGGGCCTGTTCCTGGGCTGTAAATTTTCTTTGTTCTTCTTCTTTGTTCTAATACTTAGTCTGGCCTCCAGATCCAGAGCAATGTGGTTGACACTGAACTGCCTTCTGAAATGGCTGAACAAGTCCTCAGTTCATGGGAAAAGAGGAATTGGTAATGAATGCTAGTTCAGCCGCAAAGCCCAAATTCCATGAACAGATAAAGAAAAAGAATCATCGTGTTATAACAACACCTTTCAGGGTGATGGTGGCACAGTGGTGAAGTAATTGGACTAGTAATCCAGATGCCAAGCTCTGGAGGCACCGGTTAAAATCTCACCATGGTGACTGCTGGAATTTAATTTCAATTAGTGATTCGAACTCTATGGTTTTATCAACTGCAGTTTGAAAGAAAACCCCATTCGGTTCACTAATGTCCTTTATGGATGGAAATCAACCATCTTTGTGTGATCTTGCCCATGAGTCCAAATCCACAGCAGCCCAACAAGAAAAAACAGTAATACTCAGTAATGATCTTATTGCAGCTCCATTTTGAAGTCTACAAGGTGAGGTTGGAATGGAAATGTATCATTCACAGATTTTTACTGGCTTTCCTCCAGGGAATGCGGTTGCCTCTTAACTGCCCTCTGAAAATGCCCCATCCTGCCCCTCAATTGAAGGACAGTGACACCTACATTCCCTGAAAAATTAAAGGTTGAACAGTAAAGGCAATCACTTTATTGATTGTTGCATTCTCCCCAAGCAAGTAAATCTGAAATTAAATGCCTCCTGTGTTCTAATCTCAGGCGTTGAAGACTTTGTTCGAAGACATGTTCTTCATCAGATTCCAGATTCTGCCTCCTATGAATGCACATAAGCCAAGAGCCCCGACATCAAACAAATTATTCCAAAAAGAATTCGACCTGGAAATCTATACTGATGCAATTTCTGATTTACTGAATTTCGATATGAAGGATTCACAAGCCTTAACAATGTTTGCAGAGGTATTAGTTGTTGACTTTTTTCCTCTAAGTATATAGATAGTGCATTGTTAGTTTGACTCTTTCCTTGATTTAGAGAAATTTTGAGCTCCACAATTGTCTAAAGCAATCAGAGTAAGGAAGTAAAGACTTGCAACCAATTGCCCTCAGAATCATCACAATGTTCTTTGCATATGAATAAGTACTTTGAAATGCAGTGACTGTTTGAGTGTTAAATATTTTGCACATAGCAAGAACCTATAAAGACTCAGTAACGTAATAAATAACAACTCTTTTGTGATTAGTGTTGCTGACTGTGTGGTAAATGCATATGTTCAGCGCACTTAAATTCCAAAATCTCAGACATCATAATCTAAGTGGAAAGTGTGAGGTAACCGAAAATGGCAAATGTATAGAAGAAAATTTATGGAGGGAGTTTATAAATTCATCGGAAGACTTCCAATTTGGATTCATCTTTAAGAATCTTCACTGAGAACATGTGCTTTCTAAATGGATCAATGTGTATTTTTCAGCAATTGCAGCAGCGCACAGAAGCTTGGAACAGCAAGACAACTGGGACACCATCGAAAGACCAACAAGCTGACATAATAAAGGAATGTCTGCAGAGCGAGAGTGAAATACAGAAGGACAATGGGTAAGGGATCAATGCACTCACTAACATGTGCATCCTATTACTTTTAGAGCTTTACATACGTTGTGAAATGTCTGGATAAATATTAAACTATATCAATAAGTACTCAGTATTTTCTTTATTCAGAATACATTCTTACAATAAATCATTTGGAACAATGTGAACACAAGTTTATTATAGAATATTCCTACATCTTATTATAATTTGGTGTATCCCTTAATAAGCCACCATTGGAACAAGGAATTAGTCTTCAAAAGATCTTAAAACATTTAATGTCTCTTTCTGAAGTGATTTATAGCTTTTTAAGTATTTTTAGAACGAACTTATTTTTTAACTAAATTCTGCTGCTGAGTTCATGCTGGTCAGTTTCACAAATATTTAAAGATTTGAGTTTGAACAGAAGAAGCAGTTGCCTGAGATTGTCACTGTCCTCCAACTAGCCTGCTTAATTTTAATAATGCTTAGCTATGCTATAAATATCCCAGGTATTTTCAGAGTCCAGGATTGTTCTCTACAGAAAATAAGAGATTATGGTTTATTTCTGCTGTAACCAAAAAAACTTCCATGTGCCGATTTACTAATTTTACAATTTATTAAAAGAAATGAACAAGTAATATACTTTATGCAGATAAGCACACTGCTGTGCCAAAATCTATCAAAAGATGTAGTGCCAAACCTAACATAAAAGCAAAATACTATGAATGCTGGAAATCTGGGGAAAAAATAGTGCTGGAGAAACTCAGCAGGTCTGTGGAAAGAGAAATAAGATTGATTTGTGTCCAGTATGACTTTTCTTCAGAACAGGTATCAACATTTACCTACATGTATCTTCAGCATTCTAAGGAGCAGTACTTTCTGATGTTATTTATAACAGTTCAAGAATATCCAAAAATATCTAGGAATATCTTAGAATAACCAAAAATAAAATATCCCATAATATCTAAGAGTAGAACGATCATCAACAATTAAAGCTGTTTTACTACAAAGCCCTGAATTTGTAAGATATATTTGTCCTTCTGAGGAGTAATATTTGAAAGCCTTTAATGATAATGAAGTTGTGATATTTTGTATCATCAATGTTTAAACGCCTTCCATCTCTCACTTATACATTGAAATTTCAATCCTTCATTAAACAATGATCAGTAAAGATATTTTATTTCTTTGCCTTTGAGTATTGTCTCACCCTGGTTGCTATTGGTATTCAGGTGATATGAATTTTGTTGTTATCAGTTGGGTGATTCCAGTATTTCTTCTGTAATTAACATTTTACTTGCATGCCCAGGTTGTTGCCATTTGTCTTTCTGGACTTTCTTTTAGCGACTATTGTTTACAATTCTTTTTATCTGTGCTGAACCTTAATTTAATTACCAGCATATGTGTGTCACCTTTGGCACATTTTTTCTGCTATTTGCAATAGAATTTATCAATTTAAAATGGTAAATGTATCTATATCTTTTAAATGTTTTTAAATGTCTATGTACGTGCTACAGAATGAGTTATACTTAATAATCAAAAAACCTATGTTTCTAACCAGTTATCATTATACTTTTCATCCATTCCATTACTACGGCATATTTCTCAGTCCATGGCTGTGATAAGTGCTGTTCTATTAGAATATCATTTGGAGCATGGTGGTCCAGCGGTTAGCACTGCTGTCTCACAGTGCCAGGGGTCTGGGTTTGATACCAGCCTCGGGTGACCGTCTGTGTGGAGTTTGCACCTCCTGTGCAGGTTTCCTCCGGGTGCTCCGGTTTCCTTCCACAATCCAAAGATGTGGAGCATAGGTGAATTGGCCATGCTAAATTGTCCACAGTGTTCAGGGGTGTGTTGGTTAGTCAGGGAAAACATAAAGTAATAGGGTTGGGGAATGGGTCAGGGTGGGTTACTCTTCAGAGGGTCAGTGTGGACCTGTTGGGCTAAATGGCCTGTTTCCATACTCGAGGGATTCTATGAAATGGAACTAAATTTGGTTATCGCCTCATGGTCTTGACTAATTCAGAATCGTGATCTATACATTGTGAAATCTTGACAATAGAGTGCTAGCTAATGTAAACCAGAGGGAAGCCTTCAGAACGAGTCAGACTCCACACAGACAGTTGCCCAAGGCTGGAATTGAATCAGGGTCTCTGGCACTGTGAGGCAGCAGTGCTGACCACTGAAGCAAAATGTTCATGGGCTGAAGGGATCAAAGGTGATGGAGGGAAAACAGGAACATGGGATTGAGTCAGATGAACAGCCATGATCATACTAGATGGTGGAGCAGGTTCGAAGGCTGAAAGGCTTACTCCTTCTCCTATTTTTTGTGTTTTTTTTTTAGCTTCATTAATTAAAAAAAAATGCATGGCAGCTGTAAAATTAAATTCATATGTTTTTGCAGAATTTTCTTCAAATCCAAATCAGAACTGGACCTGGAAGAGATTGAAGAGAAGATAGATAATATAACCATGGAGCTCTCTGCAATCTTTGACGCAGAGCAGAAGGTGCAATGGAGCATGGTGTCCATCTCCAAGAAAAGAGCCTTCCTAAAGGAAATTGAAGAATTGGAAACAGAATTAGATAGCAAGAAAAAATGAACTTTTCCCTGATGTCCTACCATTGTACTACTGCGCCTGGTAAAATCATACATTCATGAGGAAAATTTGGCAGGGCTACAGGGAAAAGCATTGAAGTGGGACCAGTCATAAATGGGTGGCAAGGTGGCTCAATGGTAGGCACTACTGCCTCACAGCTTCAGGGATCTGGGTTCAATTCCAGCCTTGGGTGACTGTTTGTGTGGAGTTTGCATATTTTCCCCGTGTCTGCATGGGTTTCTGCCGGGCACTCTGGTTTCATCCCATAGTCCAAAGAATAGCAAGTTTGGGTGGATTGGCCACAGTGGATTGGATAGGAGGTACTAGGTATAGGTGGGATGCTCTTCGGAAGGTTGGCGCAGAATCAATGGACTGAATGGCCTCATTCCACATTGTAGGGATTCTGAGATATAGTCTACCACTCCCACAGGCAGTGACATCCAGGTTCCCAATGCCCTCTGAGTGAAACAGATTTTACTCAGGTCTCCTGCTTTGAAAGTTAAAGGCTAGCACTCAAAAGCAACCTACCTGCACATTAAAGCCAGCCCTACAACACTCTGAGATATTTGTGCTGCTCCAAACCTGGCTTCTTGAGCAGGCCGACGTTAATCTCTGCAACATTGGTAGCAGCAATGTTTTCACGCAAAGGGTGATGTGTGTATGGAATGAGCTGCCAGAGGAAGTGGTGGAGGCTGGTGCATTTGCAGCAATTAAAAGGCATCTGGATGGGTATATGAATAGGAAGGGTTTAGAGAGATATGGGCCAAATGCTGGCAAATGGGACTATATTAGGTCAGCATGGACGAGTTGGACAGAAGGGTCTGTTTCCATGCTGTACATCTCTACAATTCTATGACTTCCTTACCCATGCCCTAAGCTCTGGAGTGCCTATCCTATACTTTTCTATCTTTCTACACACTCATTTTCTCCTTTAAAACACTTTTTCCAAACTACCTTTTATCAAGCTTTAGATCAACTGACATGTGGCTCAGTGTCAAATTCTGTATCTCTCCTGTAAAGCGCCTGGGAAGTTTTATTATGTTAAAGGAGCTATATAAGTATAAGGTATTGTTATTATTATGAGCAGTTTTGTTCTTCCTATATACCTAATTCATCTTTTCCTCAAGAAGTATTGGCAACGTCTGCAGAGGATTGATAAATCTTTGAACTGAGTGACTGCTTTTTCTGTGGATCATTATCACACTGCTCTGTGTGTTTAGTTTCTTTTTCAAAACAGTTAATTGAAATAGTTTGCACTTAGTGAGAGACAGCAGTTAACTTGAATCCTTACAGGTTTTCTTGAAGATTTATTTTAATTTCCTCAGGTGCTTTTAAAATAAGATTAACAGTGATTACTTAATTGCTTTCAATTGCAATTCATAATAATACTGTGCAGTTGTAAATGAGTAATCTGCAACATTGCTTTTGTTGTCGCACCTGAAGGATACTCTGAATACCCGTTAAAAGTTCAAGGTCACAATCAGAACATCATATCAAATAAAGTCAATCTTTAGCACTCATATGAGCAATTTTGTGTTTCGTTACCTGCTTTTTATCTAGATTGTGCATCACACAAAGACTTCTTGCCACAAATGATTGTTTTCCTTTTGTCTGGTCTCAGCTTTGTTTGTCTGGGTTACAAACTGGATGTGATCAAGAGCACAAATCCTTTTATCCTTGTATAGCAGAGTCAGAATTTGTTGCCTTGCCTCTCTAAGCCATTTCAGAGGGCATTTACGAATCAACCAAATTGCTAAGGGTCTGGAGTTACATGTTGGCTCCAACAGGTAAGGATGGCTGATTTCTTTCCCTAAGGGGCAGTCATAAACCAACTAGAATGACAATGAAACACAGAAAATAGAAGGAGTAGACCATTCGGCCCTTTGAGCCTGCTCTGGTATTCATTTGATTATGGCTGACCATCCAACTCAATATCCTGTTCCTGCTTTCTCCCCATAATCTTTCATCTCTTTAGCCGTAAGAACTATTTCAAACTCTTAAGAGATTAGATGAATTCTTAACTCTTGAAAACAATGCGTTTTAGCCTCATCTACTTTCTGTGGAAGAGAATTCCACAGGCTCACATTCTCCGGATGAAGAAATTTTTCATCTTAGTGATCTTTAGGGTGGCATGATGGCTCAGTGGTTAGCACTGCTGCCTCACAGCGCCAGGGCCCCGGGTCCGATTCCAGCCTCAGGTGACTGTCTGTGTGGAGTTTGCACATTCTCCCCGTATCTGCGTGGGTTTCCTCCAGATTTTCCAGTTTCCTCCCACAGTCCAAAGATGTGCCGGTCAGGTGAATTGGCCATGCTAAATTGCCCATAGTGTTAGGTGCATCAGTCAGAGGGAAATCGGTCTCGGTGGGTTTCTCTTCGGAGGGTCAGTGTGACATTTTGGGCTGAAGGGCCTGTTTCAATACTCTAGGGAGTCTAATCTAGTCTAAAATGATCCACCCCACATCCTTAAACTCTGCCCCAACTCCATATTTGAGAACACCCTTCCTGCATCTATTCTGCCGAGTCCTCCTAAAATTTTAAGTTTCTCTAAGATTGCCCCGCACTCTTATAAACTCCAGTGATTATAGTCCTAACTGAATAAAAAGCCAAAAGAACTGCAGATGCAAGAAATCAGAAACAAAAAGTGAATTGCTGGAAAAGCTCAGCAGCATTCAGTGCTCACAATGTGGTCTCCTCTACATTGGGAAAAAAGCATAGACTGGGTGACCACTTCGCAGAACACCTACGTTCTGTCCGCAAAAAAGACTGAGCTACTAGTTGCCTGCCACTTCAACACACCATCCTGTTCCCTGGTCAACATCTCTTTCGCAGGCTTACTGCAGTCCTCCAGTGCAGCTCAGCACAAGCTGGAAGAACAGCACCTCATTTTCCGGATGTAGGTTTGCTCGCTCAGCTGGAAGGTTCATTTCCAGACGTTTCGTCACCCTACTAGGTAACATCTTCAGTGGGACTCCGGGCAAAGCACTGTTGATAATTCCTGCTTTTCATTTAGATGTTTGGATTTCTTTGGGTTGGTGATGTCATTTCCTGTGGTGATGTAATTTCCTGTTCTTTTTTTCAGGGGTGCTAGATGGGGTTTAACTCAATGTTTTGTTGATGGAGTTCCGGTTGGAATGCCATGCTCCTCGGAATTTTCGTGCCTGTCTCTGTTTGGCTTGTCCTAGAATTAGAGGAAATCTTCAAGACTATCAATAATACCTTTACTGGCATAAAATTCACTAAAAGGGAGGATAACAACAACAAACTGCCATTCCTAGATGTCACAGTACAGCGAACAGACAATGGGGAAATTCATTCTGGATTAGTGGTGCTGGAAGAGCACAGCAGTTCAGGCAGCATCCAAGGAGCAGTAAAATTGACATTTCGGGCAAAAGCCCTTCATCAGGAATAAAGGCAGAGAGCCTGAAGCGTGGAGAGATAAGCTAGAGGAGGGTGGGGGTGCCCCCAAACACCTCATCTTCACCATGGATATCCAATCCCTCTACACCTCCATCCGCCATGACCAGGGCCTCCAAGCCCTCTGTTTTTTCCTCTCCCAACGTCCCCAACAGTACCCTTCCACTAACACTCTCATTCGTTTGGCCGAACTGGTCCTCACCCTTAACAATTTCTCCTTCGAATCCTCCCACTTCCTCCAGACCAAAGGGGTAGCCATGGGCACACGTATGGGCCCCAGCTATGCCTGTCTCTTTGTTGGCTACATAGAACAGTCCATCTTCCGTAGTTACACC
>NC_057744.1:8204868-8207388 GCF_004010195.1 Chiloscyllium plagiosum | reverse complement strand
ATCACCTTCATCCCCTCCCCACTCACCTATTGTACTCTATGCTACTTTCTCCCCACCCCCACCTTCCTCTAGCTTATCTCTCCACCCTTCAGGCTCTCTGCCTTTATTCCTGGTGAAGGACTTTTTCCTGAAACATTGATTTTACTGCTCCTCGGATGCTGACTGAACTGCGGTGCTCTTCCAGCACCACTAATCCAGAATCTGGTTTCCAGCAGCTGCAATCATTGTTTTTACCTAATGGAGAAATTCAAACCAGTGTCTACAGGAAAGCAACACATACGGACCAAATATTGAACTACAGAAGCAATCACCCCAACATCCACAAATGAAGCTGTATCAGAACATTATTCCAATGAGCAACCACACACTGCAGCACAGAGGAACTATGCAGAGCAGAAGAAAATCATCTATACCCTGTATTCAAAAAGAATGGGTACCCAATGAACACAGTCGCAGATTTTTCAGCAACAAACCCAAACAAGCAGACAAAACATGTCCAGAAACCCTAGCCACTCTCCCCTACATCAAAGACATTTCAGAAATGACTGCCAGACTACTCAGACCCCTTGACATCATGGTAGCCCACAAACCCACCAACACACTAAAACAGCAGCTAATGAACTTGAAAGACCCTATACAGACAACAAGCAAAACTAATGTAATTTACAAAATACTGTGCAAGGACGTAACAAACATACATTGGACAAACAGCCACCAGGATACATGAACATCAACGTGTCACAAAACGACATGACTCTCTCTCACTAGTATCCTCACATACGGATCAGGAAGGACACCACTTCGACTGGGAAAACACATCCATTCTCAGATAAGCCAAACAGAGACATGCACGAGAATTCTTAGAAGCATGGCATTCCAACCGGAAATCTATCAACAAACACATCAAGTTCGACCTATCTACCACCCCCTGAGAAAAATAACAGGAAATGACATCACCACAGGGAATGACATCATCAACCCAAAGAAACCCAAACATATAAATAGAAAGCAGGAATTATCAAGAGTGCTTTGCTCGGAGGCCCACTGAAGATGTTACCTAGTAGGGTGACAAAATATCTGGAAATGAACCTTCCAGCTCAGCGAGCAAACCTACATCCAGAACCTCAACCTGAGCTACAAATCTTCTCAAAACTTACTAACCTCATTTTCCACTTTGGAACTTGACAGCCTCCTGGACACAATATCAAATTCAACAACTTTAGGGCTTCAGCTTCTCCCATGACCTGACATTAACCTTCCTAATGAAGGGCTTTTGCCTGAAACGTCGATTTTCCTGTTTCTTGGATGCTGCCTGACCTGCTGTGCTTTTCCAGCACCACTGTAATCCTGACTCTAATCTCCAGCATCTGCAGTACCCACTTTCGCCTAACCTCCACAACCCAGGCCCTGTTCTAACATAGTCTACTATTACACACAACCCCTTTTTAACAATTAACAGTTCCCATCAATACTATTCACTCTCCTATCCTGATCGTTAATCACTCCTTTGTCTGTCCAAGTGTCCATCTCTCTCTCTCTCTTTGGGCTCTATCTCTACCTATTGTTTACTCCATACCCCTTTCCCCACCAGCCTTCCTTCCACTAACTCTGTCTACATTTCCCACCGCCTTGGGACAGCGGCCAATGTAACCAAAACCCCCTCTCACCCCGGTAAACACTCTTCCATCTGCCAGGAGAAACTAGAGTTTGAAAACACGTACCAACAGAGTTCAGAACAATTTCTTCTGCCCGGTTATCACACTTATGAACAGACCCCTCATATATTCAAGTTAATATTTCTGTAAGCCTACACTGTAGCTGTCACACTATATTCTGCATTCTGTTCTATTACTTTGATGTACTTATCTCATGTATGATTTTCTGGATAGCACGCAAAACAATACTTTTCACTGTATCTCAGCACATGTGACAATAATAAATCAGAGACCAACTCACCTGGAGCAAGTGGGAAGTGACTACAACTCCCAGCGTGCATGGCGCCGCATGGTGCGAGTGCGCATGTGCAACTGATAGCGCACGCGCGCTCGCTCGTTGAGGCCTAGTCCGACCTGGGGCTTGATTGCGGACCCGGTCCCGGACGTTGTGGGGAATGAAACAGGGAGAACGCTACCTCTTCACGCGGTGACACCGACTCTACTCGCACGGTGTGCGAATGTCACCTCCAGACACCGAGTCTGTTTCCGTGCCGTGGGAGCTGACTTCATTCGGTTTGCCGCGTTTTCTCTCGTTACTGTTTAATTCCCCCCGGCCGCCCACCCGATGTCGGCCCTGCCCACACTCCCCCTGCTCATTAACCTGAGCTGCTCGTTCCTGGGCTTCCTGGGAACCCTCATCCTCATCCCCGCCTTCAGGGAGCACTTCATCGCCGCCAGACTCTATGGGATCGACCTCAACAAAACCTCCAAACAGCAAATGTGAGTGAGCCCGGGGGGGAGGGGGACACCCAGGTGGGGGGGGTAAACAGGGTGGGGAGAAACCCACTGGGGGGTGGGAAGAAAG
>NC_057744.1:8144847-8201328 GCF_004010195.1 Chiloscyllium plagiosum | reverse complement strand
TGTCCAGGTGGATGGGGTGTGTTGGAGGTGGGAGAAGGGGTCCTCAGAGTGTGGGCGAGAATCCTGGTTGAAGAAGTAGGCGCGGAGGCGAAGGCGGCGGAAGAATTGTTCGATGTCTCGCCATGCGTTGAACTCATTAATCTGAAAGCATCGGGGAATGAAGGTGAGGCCTCTGCCGAGGACTGATCTTTCATCCTCACAGAGGGTAGTTCTGGAGGGATGGTGAAAACACGGCAGGGCTGGGAGCTAGGACCTGGTGTGGGGCTGGAGCTGGGAGTGGGGGCGGGGTTAGGCGTAGGGGCGGGGGCAGGGACGGAGCGGGGGTGGGGTTCGGCGTGGGGACGGAGATCAGCATGGGGGCAGGGTTAAGCGTGCGGACAGAGATCGGCGTGGGGGCGGAGACGCATGCGGCGTGGTCGTTGTGCAGGTGAGTGATGTTACTTGGGGGCGGAAGTGGCTGCGGCGACGGCAACCCCAGGGGCGGAAGTGGCTGTAGCGACGGCAGAAACGGTGTTGTTCCCAATAGCCGTGGACCCCGCGGAGGCCGCGAATCTGTCGGCGATGGTCTTCCTGGCGATCGTGGAGGTGGTTGTCTGGGCGGCGATCGCGGAAGCTGCATGGTCGGTGGGGGCGGAAGTGACATCACCATAACACCAATGAGCCTGATGTCGGTGGTGGGCAAGTTGTTGGAGAGAATCCTGAGGGGCAGGATATCCATATATTTGGAAAAGCAAGGACTGATTAGGAATAGTCAACGTGGCTTTATGCATGGTAAATCATGTCTCACAAACTTGATTGAGTTTTTGAAGAAGTAACAAAGAGGATTGATGAGGGCAGAGCTGTAGATGTGATCTATATGGGCTTCAGTAAGGCGTTCGACAAGGTTCCCCATGCTAGACTGGTTAGCACGGTTAGATCTCACAGAATATAGGGAGAACTAGCCATTTCGATACGGAAATGGCTCAAAGATAGAAGACAGCGGGTGGTGGTGGAGGGTTGTTTTTCCGACTGGAGGCCTGTGACCAGTGGAGTGCCACAAGAATCGGTGATATCCTCTACCTTTCATTTACATAAATGATTTGGATACGAGCATAAGAGGTACAGTTAGTAAGTTTGCAGGTGACGCCAAAATTGGAGGTGTAGTGGACAGCGAAGAGGGTTACCTCAGATTACAACAGGATCTTGATCAGATGGGCAATGGGTTGAGAAATGGCAGATGAGTTTAATTTAGCAAAATGTGAGGTGCTGCATTTTGGGAAAGCAAATCTTAGCAGAACTTATACACTTAATGGTAAGGTCCCAGAGACTGTTATTGAACAAAGAGATCTTGGAGTGCAGGTTCATAGCTCCTTGAAAGTGGAGTCGCAGGTAGATAGGAAAGTGAAAGAGGCGTTTGGTATGCTTTCCTTTATTGGTCAGAGTACTGAGTACAGGAGTTGGGAGGTCATGTTGCGGCTGTATAGGACATTGGTTAGGCCACTGTTGGAATATTGTGTGCAATTCTGGTCTCCTTCCTATCAGAAAGATGTTGTGAAACTTGAAAGGGTTCAGAAAAGATTACACACAGGGTGGAACGTGTATGGAATGAGCTGCGAGAGGAAGTGGTGGAGGCTGCTACATTTGCAACATTTAAGAGGCATTTGGATGGGTATATGAATAGGAAGGGTTTGGAGGGATATGGGCCAGGTGCTGACAGGTGGGACTAGATTGGGTTGGGACATCTGGTCGGCATGGATGGGTTGGACCGAAGGGTCTGTTTCTGTGCTGTATATCTCTATGACTCTAATATTCTGAGAGTGTCTGTGCAAGAGAATGAAGAAGAAAGAGAGACTCCCATTCATATTGCTGTCTCCTTCATAAGTAGTTCCTCTGGATTGAGTATGACTTGCCACTACTGTAGTTCAACAGGTTTTGAGATAGCAGAAAAGTCACCCATGTTATCTGTGGACTCTTCTGTTGTGGTGTTGATTGAGGGGTTGGTGAAATGGGTTAGTTGGTGGTTTGTGCACTCTATCCAATAGCCTGAAACCAATTCAATGAAGTCTTAATCTGTTTGGTGCTTTCCCGGATAAACCTATATTCTGGTTGATCGTAAGCTCAGGTCATCCACGAATCCACTGGTATGTTTGTTTGACGTCTTCAATTATGCTTTGAGGGCATCCCTAAAATGTTTCCCCGCTATCCTCCTGAAATCTCCCCCTTGACTAAGTTCTAGTTGAGTGGTTGCTTTGGGATTCTGATGTCAGGTCCGTGAACTCCGTCTGTCACCTGGTGGTACTGATCTTTGAGTAATTAGTACCTCATTGCTGGGTAAGTTAGATTTCATTTATATCAGGCTTTTCAGGACCAACAGAAGCTTCAAAGAGTTTACAGCAAATGAAATAATTTTCAAGCTGAGCCCACTTTAATATACTGTGTGAACATGAATATCGGTTAATGTCATTTCCACTTCTCACTAAAGTATCCAAACTTTGGCAGGAGCAGTTTCTATGAGGCAACTGTGCATTAGCAAGATAATAGATGAGGTGGGATTTCAGACCTCCAAAGATTTTACATGTGCAAAAGTCAACCCCTCCATTTTAACTCAAAATTTGGTCCTACCAAACTCATGTAAAAGTTGAATTTCCTTTGTAGTTGATCAGTCTGTTTCAAAATGATCAGAAATTTATTGGTTGGGTGCTACAAGTTTTGTATTTCTAAACATCTGATTGCTGAACATTATGTTTCTAAACACATCTCATGAATTATAATACACAAATGTAAGTAATCCATTTCGTGCCTGACTACTACTTTTAAGTAGCATCCTCGATTTGAGGATTAAAGAATCACCTTTGTATTGTAATTTTACACTGGGCCAGAACAAGGTGTGTCCCAGGTTTACCTCCGCCAAGATAGGGATTGAGCTCCCTCTAGCTGGTGTTGCTCTGATCCACATACTAGCCATATAGCCAAGGTAATTAACCAGCCCTATTTCATACCCCCATGCCTCAATAAACTTGCCAGTATTGAAATGCAATGTTACATGTAACTAAAACAGGGAATGTCAATTTGTCCTGATGAGAGTGGAAAGGAAGGTCTTGCATTTATAGAATGACTTTAATGATCTTGTGATGGTCAAAAATGCTCTTTGCCAATGAAATAGTTTTTAAGTGTATTCACTGTTGTAATGTAGAACAACGAACATTACAGCACAGGAACAAGCCCTTCGGCCCTCCAAGCCCACGCTGATCCAGATTCTCTATCTAAACCTGCTGCCTATTTTCTAAGGATCTGTATCCCTCTGCTCCCTACCCATTCATGTATCTGTCTAGATAAATCTTTAAATGACGTTATCGTGTCCACCTCTCCCATTCTGCTGGCAACACCTTTCAGGCAACCACTGCCCTCTGCAGAAAAGACTTGCCACGCATATCTCCCTTAAACTTTTCCTCTTTCATCTTGAACTTGTGATCCCTAGTAAATGAGTTCCCCACTCTGAGAAAAAGCTTCTTGCTGTCTATTCTGTCTATACCTCATAATTTTGTAGACCTCAATCAAGTCCCCCCCCAACCTCTGTCTTTCTAATGAAAATAATCCTAATCGACTCAACCTCTCTTCATAGCTAGTGCCCTCCATACTAGGCAATGTCCCGGTGAACTTCCTCTGCACTGTCTCCAAAGTATCCACATCCTTTTGGTAATGTGGCGACCAGAACTATATGCAGTATTCCAAATGTGGCCAAACCAAGGTCTTACACAACTGTAACATGACCTGCCAACTCTTGTACTCAGTAGCCAGTCCAATGAAGGAAAGCATGCTGTATGCTTTCTTGACCACTCTATTGATCTGCGTTGCCACCTTCAGGGTACCATGGGCCTGAACACCCAGATCTACATGTAGGAAAAATGTCAGGCTGCTTACTAAACAGTGAGCAGATGTTCTGATTTAATGTGCAGAGGTAAGTATTATTCCATGCACTGTAGAGAACTCTCTTGCCCTTTTTCGCAACAGTGCTGTAGGATAATTTACATCTATCTGAAAAAGAAACAGGGCCTCATTTTAATAACACACCTGAAAGATAGCAGCTTTAACAGTGCAGCACCCAGTCAGTACTGCAGTCGAATCTTAGCAGAGATTATGTGCTCAGCTCTCCAAAGTGGGATTTAAACTTACAACTTTCTAATTCTGACATGTTACTTCAGCCTGTGAACCATAGTTGACACTTTACATCAATAACGTTAGCCAATGAAATGTTAACTTTGCACACCACTGAAGGCATTAGGACGTTTTTGGGTTAATAAACTAAGCTGTCGTATCAAAGGAAACAAACACTGCAATATTTTGCAAAGTAATATGCTCTCAGCTCGCTTCTCAATCATACAGCCAGCCTGGTAATGCTATAAAATTTTAACTCATGCTTGGATGCCTCTGTTCAAAACTATTTGTTAAAGAGTGATTTTTGTTCAGTTGCATTCATGTTAAATTTCTGCTTATTTGTCTTGCAGCCCAGAATCCCAGGGAGTAATCAGTGGTGTTGTATTCCTCATCATTCTTTTCTGTTTCATCCCTGTTCCTTTTCTGCATTGCTGGGTGAAAGAGCAATGTATCAGCTTTCCTCATGATGTGGTAAGTTATTTGCTTCTGACCCAAAAATGTCTTGTTTGTATGGATTGCTATCATATCCCTAAGCTGGTTTTCAGTATGCTATTCCTAAATCAGACAATGTTACCCTGTACCTAAAATACTTTAACAGCAATACTGGGCAGTCAAATCTGAAATTCATCTGTGATCTCCTAGAGACTGCTCAAACACCAGAGAGACTGAGCAATGTTAATTCAGTCTAGTCCTTTGCATGACAAATATAATGGACAATTAGCAAGTTTTGAGAAGATTTGTAGTTCAGGTTGAGGTTCTGGATGTAGGTTTGCTCACTGAGCTGGAAGGCTCATTTCGGAAGTTTTGTCTCTATACCACGTAATATCTTCAGTGAGCCTCTGGACGAAGCACTGCTGGTGTTTCCTACTTTATTTATATGTTTGGGTTTCCTTGGGTTGGTGATGTAATTTTCTGTAGTGATGTCATTTCCTATGGTGATGTGATTTCCTGCTCTTTTTCTCAGGGGGTGGTAAACAGGATCCAAGTCAATGTGTTTGTTGATAGAGTTCCGGTTGCAATGTCGTGCTTCGAGGACCTCTCCTGTTTGGCAGGTCCTAGGATGGGTGTGTTGTCCCAGTTGGATGGTGTCCTTCCTTATCTGTATGGATACTAGAGAGAGGGGGTCACGTTGTTTGTGGCTAGTTGATGTTCATTTATCCTGGTGGCTAGTTTTCTGCCTGTTTGTCCAATAAGTTGTTTGTTACAGTTCTTGCATGGTATTTAGTAAATGACATTAGTTTTGCTTATTGCTTATTGTCTGTATAGGGTCTTTCAAGTTAATTAGCTGCTGTTTTAGTGTGGTGGGTTTGATACAGATAAGGAAGGGCACCACTTTGACTGGGACAACACATCCACCCTAGGACAAGTCAAACAGAGACATGCACGATAATTTCTAGAAGCATGGCATCCCAACCGGAACTCTATCAATAAACGCATTGACTTGGATCCCATTTACCACCCCTAAGAAAAAGAACAAGAAATGACGCCACCATAGGAAATGACCTCACCGACCCAAGGAAACCCAAACATAGAAAGCAGGAACCATCAGCAGTGCTTCGTCCGGAGGCTCACTGAACATGTTACTTGGTATGGTGATGAAACATATGAAAATGAACCTTCCAGCTCAGCGAGAAAACCTACATCCATAATGGAAAACTATTGACAAATCAAGCAACCATTTATGGTACTATATAATCTTATACGTTACAACAATGATACATTTCAAGATAATACCTCATGAACTGTAAAGCACGCCGTGGTCATAAGATTCACAGTATAAATGCACATCCTTCATTATTATCTTGAGGTAACTTCCATGAGTTCCCAAAGCTTGTATGTATAATACCACATCAGTAATCTTCCTTGTTGTTTCAGTAACATGGAACTGGGTATGCTTCATCTGTGAACTTTCGACCATCCACCAGTGTCCTGTGCTCTCTGTCCCAGCAGTTACATTGCTGAACCGGTTCCTTTAACCAAACAGTTTTGTGCTCCCACATTTCTGATGTTGGGCTAAAGAAATTGATGTTAGTATTAAATTCCATCCCTAAGCCCCTCCACCTCACGTTCCTCCTTGATGACACTTCCTAAAGTCTATCTGTTGGACCAAGCTACTGGTCATCAGATCCACTATGTCCTAATGTGGCTCATTTGTTTTATCATGCTTGTGTGACATGTCTAAGATGTTCCATAAATATGTTTTTATTCATCATACCTGCAGCCTTATAAGGGGATGAAAGTTGCAGATTGTTGTTGTGAAAATGTTTTCTTCTCAATCTAAAAGAAGTTTACAGTCACCTTTTTACAAAGCTTTTGGTCACCTGTCCTTGTATTCTTTTTATGTAACCTAATGTCAAGTTTTATCTGATGTGCCTGGGTTGGAGGGTTTTTGAGCTGTAGGGAGAGGCCAAATAGGCTGGGGCTGTTTTCACTGGAGTGTCAGAGACTGAGCGGTTATCTCAGGTTTATAAAATCATGAGGGGCATGGATAGGGTAAATAGACCAGGTCTTTTCTGTGGGTTGGGGGAGTTCAGAGCTAGAGAGCATAGGTTCAGGATGAGAAAGGAAAGATTTAAAAGGGACCTAAGGGGCAAATTTGTCACACAAAGGGTGGTGCGTGTATGGAATGAGCTGCCAGAGGAAGTGGTGGAAACTGGTACAATTACAACATTTAAGAAGCATCTGGATAGGTTTATGAATAGGATGGGTTTGGAGGGATGTGGCCCAGATGCTGGCAAATGGGACGAGATTAGGTTAAGGTGTCTGGTCGTCATGGATGAGTTGGATCGAAGGGTCTGTTTCCTTGCAGTACATCTCTGACTCTGACAGTTCTGAGTGTGTCTTGGAACATTAAAGGTGGTGTGTAAGCACATACATTTATAATACATGATAAATACATTTGTCAAAACAAATAATATTTTTCACATGCTTGCCCCAATAAAAATTGTCTGAAGTATTTAGTTTTACAATGGTGTTGATAAATAGCAGACAAATTGCAAATTTTGATAAAAGCGCTGTGGAACGGACATATTTTACCCAGAGTGCCATACATTGGGGTGTCATGTAAAGACATGAGGCCTTATCGGGTATCCAGATGGTGTACAATAAAACTCAGAAGACAGAAGAATGGTGTCTAAATTGCATCAACTTGCCTCTTAATGATCTTCCTGAGCGTCTGGCAGTAGCATGAATAGAAACTGGCATTTCATAGAGATTTGTGCCGTGAATCACAGGAAAAAGAGAGACAAAGTATGAAGTCATTGCTAAAAATTTTTAACGCCGTGATTTTATTTGAATTTGTGTTCTCAGTTTGTACAGCTGATTGGGGCACTCCTTGCCATCTGCTGCATGATATTCCTGGGGTTTGCAGATGACGTCTTGAACTTGCAATGGAGACACAAGTTGCTACTGCCGACCATGGCATCCCTGCCCCTTCTCATGGTGTACTTTACCAACTTTGGTAATACCATGATTGTCGTGCCAAAGCCATTTCGCTTTCTTTTGGGTCTCCATTTGGACTTGGGTAAGTTCTGAATCTTGGAGTCTACTACATGCTAGCAGCATTATCATAGCAACATAGAAGATAGGAGCTGGACAAGGCCATTTGGCCCTTTGAGCCTACTCTGCCATTCATCATGATCTTGGCTCATTACCCAACTCAATAGCATAATCTTGCTTTCTCCCCATAACCTTTGATCCCATTCCCCAAGTGCTATACCTAGCTGTCTCTTGATGTTTTGGCATCATAGCTGCTGTTCAACTAAAACAAAAAGGAAGTTTACTTCACTGTTGATCTTCACAGGTTTGTGAGAAACAGATGTAGTATTTATTATAAGTCTGGTCTTTAGCATTTTCTATTGTTAATACATACAGTAGTGCCAAGATTCTACTCTGGTAAATTTTATGTTTATAACAACATGGAATTAGTGAAGCAACTTCACAAAATGTTATGCATCGACAAGCCAATCTGTTTCCCTTTTGTAAGCAATCATTATTGAACCCAAACTGAGTTAGATTGGTCATTTACAGTTGGAGATTTATAATGGACATTAGCATTATAAATAGAGGTTGTAATTCTAAGTGTTAAGGACCATTGCGATGTTAACTTGGTATGGCGGTGTGTGTGTGTGCGTGTGTGTATGTGTGTATGGGGAGGTGTTGGTGACACTGCCACAGAGCAAAAGGAGGATGGTATAGTGAATAATGGATCTAGCATGTAGTTACAGGACAGTAATCTCAAAGATAAAGTCAACATAGCCGATCGTACCATATGAAAAACATTAGAGAGATGACCAGTGATGGTTTCACCTAAGGTCATCACACCTCCGATGGAGGGAGGGTCCTTCGTGATGACCTCAGTCAGTGCAGGAATTGAAACTGTCATCACTGTGCCTCGCAAACCAGCTGTCCAGCTAACTGAGCTAGCCAACTCCCTAGTGGTCTCAATAGGGAAGTCGTGTGCAGGCAGACCAGTGAAGATGTATAACCTATATCAAGAAATTTCTATTCTGATTTTTGTTTGCTAGTTTTGCTGACATTGCATTTGGGTATGCATTGATATAGTCATGAGGCAGTATTTATATCTATTTTTAAGTGTATGCAGGAAATAATTCCTTTCACAAGTTAACTAGGATCATGCATATTTTAATTGGGGATTAACCTGTTTTTGATGTAAAGCAATGTTGTAAGTTTTAATTTTTTGAGGGTCAGTAGATTTGAGCACCAAATAAAATGGATTTTTTTCTCGATTTGGACGCATCAAATAAACTCCTATGTAAATATCCATCTCTCTGTTTATGTTGTTCCCTTTCAGGAATCCTGTATTATGCATATATGGGAATGCTAGCAGTCTTCTGTACAAATGCTATTAACATTCTGGCAGGCATCAATGGCATTGAGGCTGGACAGTCTCTGGTGATTGCCATGTCCATCATTGTTTTCAATTTAGTCGAGTTAAATGGTAAGTTGACCAGAATGTGGAATTTAGATGTTTCAGCCTCATGTTCTCGAAGGCAGGACTTTTTCATCATACTTTGTTTGGGGTTTGTGTTGTTCTTCCTGAACCCAGTTGATTGTTTTGATAATGCCATGACACTCTGCCCCTTTCCTCATATGGTCAGCTTAGATAATGTGAAAGAGTGGACCATCATTTTCCAGTAAAAATTTGGAAGAATTGATTCAGTATTTCAAATACCCTAACACTAAGATTTTAGGGGAACTTATTAACTAGATACAAAATTAGGTGCAATAATGATTCACAGAATAAAGATAAATTATGAAGTGTTTTTTTATCCTAATGTCATGTACCGTCTATGCTGGAGTACAACATAGGTTTATCAGAATGATGCCTAGATTTCAGGGGTTAAGTTATGAGGAGAGCTGATACAGACTTATCTGGAAATTAGAGGTTTAAAGGGTGATCTTATTGAAACCTTCAAGATATGAAGAGGAAAAGACAGGGTAGATAAAGGTTGGAGAATCTCTAACTGAGGAGCATGGTCTGAGAATTAGGCTGAACTAATTCAGGAGAGATGTGAGGAAGCACTTCTATGCTCAAAGGGTGTTAGCTGTTTGGAACACTTTCGCAAATGACAATAAGAATCAGTTGTTAATTTTAAATCTGAGATAAGCCTTTTTGTTTTGTTAGGCAAAAGTATTAAGGGACATGGGCCAAAGACAGCTGTATGGAGTTAGGCCACAGATCAGCCAGGATCTCATTGAATGGTAGAACAGGCTTGAGAGGCTGAATGGCCAACCTATGTTCCTATCATAGGTTGAACTGTAGCTACTTGCTGCCTTATGGAGTTGCAAAAAGTATGTTTTAGATAATGTTTCACCCTCAACTTTTTTACACATTGACACTGGATGCTCGTTGAGTTGTAGCCATATTGCTGTCCTACAGAATCTGTATCTAGCCTGAAGATCTTTGATATTGAAATAAGGAATTAAAAAGGACAGTGCTACATTCCCTTGCATTAACGTTCTTTGCACTTGGGAGCAAAAATACATTTTTAAAATCTGTAGATAAAGATCAGGAGGTTCAGAGACAATTTGATTTTTTTTCTACGCCCAGAGGCTTGTGTGTATCTAGAACGCACTGCCTAAGCGGGTTCAGGCAGGAAGCTTCAAGACATTGTCGAAGTATTTAGATGAGTATCTGATAGACCAAACTGAAGACTACAGACAGAGTGCTGGAAAATAGGATTAGAATAGATAAATGCTTGATGACGAGTGCAGACATAATGGCTGTATCTCTGCTGTAAAAAAAAAACTACAGGGATATGGGTCTTGCCTCTTATTAAAGACAATTGGTGGAGATTTCACCTGCAGGTCACAAAACTCCAGGCAAGGGCAAGGTCAAGAAAGTGGGATTTTAATGGTGACCTCAGCTAGCTCGGGAATTGAACTATATGATTCTTTGACTCTACACTTTTTAAACTTTCACCAGAAAGATCATCAATCTGACTAAAACTGTTTTGGTCTCTACAGATGCCAGTAGACTTGGATATTTCCAGCATTTTCTACTTTAGATTATATATTGCATTTCCACAGTAGTATTTTGACTTAGTATTCTTTAAAAGGGCAAAACAAATAAATACAATTTATTATTTAGACCATCAGGTTAGGAAATATGAACAGTAGTAGGCAGTTCGGCCCCTTGAGCCTGCTCTGCCATTCAATAGAATCATGGCCGATTCAACATTTCCTAAGTCCACTTTCCTGCCTGTTCCCTGTAACCCTTGATTTCTCCTACCAATCAAACATTTATCTACTTCAGCCTTAAATATACAAAAGGATTGTGTCCCCACAACTCTCTGTGGCAAGCAGGTCCAAAGACACAAAACGTTCTGAGAGAAGGAATTCCTCCTCATCTCAGTCTTTAATTTATGATGTTTCATATCAAAAAGGACATTCTCGGTTTAGACACATTTCCTATGTAGCAATGGCTAAAGCACAAAAAGAGAGTTAATTTTGTATTAGATACTTTGGCTGATCTAAACTATGTTTAAAAAACTTTGTATAAACACCAAGCTCATTCTTTTATCATTTAACCCAAGGTGAGCACAAACATTAGTGAAACTAACTACCAAATGTTAGATCCCTGATCTGTATTCTCGGCCAATCCTAGCCAGGGTGGTGCTATATGTCAGGCAGTTGGTCTTAGCCATCTGAAGTCAGGGAGGGCAAAATTTTGAAGTCTCTCTTAGTTGTAATCTGCTACAGTGCTGAGGGACGCAAGTCTGTGTAAGGTGAGGCCATAGTCAGACGGGGAGGCCTAGTGAAAAATAATAGAAGAGAAAAGTTTTGAAAAGACATTTTAAATAAAAAAGACAGCGAGAGAAGTAAGATGGAGGGATTAAAGAAGGGAGTTCAAGTCAGATTGCAGCACAGCGATTGAGAGTATTTTCCCAGAGTGGAGCAAACGAGACAGGGATCAAGATCAGGGTCAAGAGCGATTGACTGAGGAAGGAGAAATAGCTGAGGAAGTCACCAAAGAACATTGGGACAGAGTATTGTTGTGAAAGAATTTGAACATTTATATAACACCTTTTAACAATCCCAGGCTGCCAAAGTTTTACAAACAATTAAGTACATCTGAAATATGCTCACTGTTGTAATGCAGAAAATGCAGGAGCCAATGTGATAAATAGCACTGTGATAATTAGCAGATAATCAGGATATTGTTGGGTCAGGCCACCTGTGGAAAAATATCCTGTGAACAAATGGTTACATTAGATTATCAGTTTGGATGAGCTAATCTAGGCTAGTTGGGTACCCATGGAAACACATTCCAACACCAGTTGGTGGAATAGATTTAAGGGGCTGAATGTCCTGGTTGCACTATGAATCAGTGGTCTCAAGATGAAGGTGGTTGCTAGAAATTGTTTTGTTTTGGAAGTTTTTTATTCTTCCCAGAGTGTCAGAAAAGCAACATCTTTTTAGCTGTAAATTCGTGTTGAGAAAAAAAGAAAACAAATTTAAATGCAAGGATTAAACCAAAAGATTACAACTGCTCTGGATAGTAGTACCTTCTTTTGTGTATGGAATAAATATTAACAATTTTTGTTTTCTCCTTTTAGGTGACTACAAAGATGACCACATATTCTCCTTGTACTTCATGATACCATTTTTCTTCACCACTTTAGGGCTTCTGTACCATAACTGGTATGGTAACTTTTTACATTATGTTGTTTCACTTCACACAATTAACACAAGGTACAGATGTACCTGATACTTGCAAGTATCAACTCAAGAAGTGTACACTCGTCAGCAATCATATTTGCAATGATGATTTCTTTTTCCTGTGCATTTCTTGGACTCGGCCTTTTCCCTACTCAATAAGTAAAATATGCATCAAACAAACTATATTCAAAAGGGAACATGAAGGTACAGAAAGGCAGCAACCATTTGCAAATAGAATGTTGCAGCTAGTGACCAACAGAACAATAAGATAAGTTCAATTCTTACAGCTTCTTTGATGTATAAAATTGATTTCAAAATAAAAAGTTACAGCACAAAATTGGGCAGTTTGGACCAACTGGTCAGTACTGATCTTCATTACCACAGAGTCGCCTCCCAAATCTATTTCATCCAACTTTATCTGCATATCATTTTTTCTTCTTATTTTCTTCATGTATTTTGCTGGCTTCACATTAAAGATGCCTCCTGTTTGTCCCAGCCATCTCCACGTGATTGAGAAAACAAATTGTTCTTCAATTCCTTATTGGATTTATTAGAAACTAACTTCTATGTAAAGACCTTTGGATTCCTTGCAAATCTGCAAAGCAATTTGCTTGTATTTGCATATCGTAGTTGTTTTAAATGAAACTAGCTATTAGAGTCCCAAGTGGGAGGATATCTGCTGTATTAAAGTAAACACTTTTTTTTTTAATAAGGAATCTATTATTTAGAACAGTTAATTTCAAGCACTTGCATGTGAGAATGATTTGCCAAGTATTGAAGCAATCCTGGAGATTCCCAGTCACATTACTTCGGTATACCTGTCAGGCGAGGAACCTAGAAACATGCAGGCCATTCAGCTCCTCTAACCTATTCCACTATTCTAGATCACAGATGATCATCTACCTCAATGACATATTCTCATGCCATTCCTATCTACCTTGATATCATTCGTAATTACAAATCTGTCAATCTTTGTCTTGAATTTATTTAATGGCCAAGTTTCTATAGCTCCCTCGTGTGGAGAATACTAAATATACCCCATCTTTTGAGTGAAGAAATTTTTCCCTATCTGAATCCATAATGGCTTACTCATCCCATACTCTGAGATTGTGTGTTATATCCAGTGGAAGAGAAATGTTTTTGAATAGTGTAAGTGTCAACATTTTCAGTGAGAATTTTATTTTGGTTAACTATGCTCCATAAAACTTTCATCCCACTGTTTAAAAAAATACTTTCTCATCACATTGTTTTCTGAAATGTTATTACACACCTTAGGAGCAGGTGGGATTTGAAGCCAGGTCTCATGGTTCAGAGTTAGTGTCCCTATCACTGCCTAAATAAAACGCTTATCTGACTGTTTACTAACTCCCTGTACTTATATGATCAATTCACATCCAATCACCTCTTTAATTGACATCATCAACCTGTTCCCATGAGGTATCGGGCATCACGTCAGACCATATACAATGATAACAGTGTCCTCTGGCTCTGGACTTATCCACCTCAATCGGATGAAACATCCTTTCTGCATTTGTCCCTTTTATGAATTTTAAGTTTCTATGAGATCATCTTCCACTTTTCTACACTTTAAAGAATACAGGCCCAGTCTCCTCAATGCTGCCGTCCCAAGAATTAATTGGTGAAACTTCTCTGCACTTCCTCTTTGATAAATACATTCTTCTTTAGGCATTGGACCAAAACTGCATACAGTACTCCAGGTCCAGTCTCAGTGGATTCTAAACAATTGAAGCAAGATATATTCTGTCTTGTGATAAAGGCCAGCAGACCAACAGTCTTCCAAATTGCCATCTCTGCCTGGATGTTAGCTTTCAGCAAGTTATGTACAAGGCAACCCAGGTTGTTAGCACATTAACACTCCCACACACTCATCCTTTAAGGAATACTCCACACTAATGTCCCCACAGCTGCTCCAATGTTCCACGTACAGCAATCGGCATGATTTACTTCAGTTCTGGAGGTCTCTGCTGCGCACGTAACTTAGAGGTCCTCACAGAAGAAGAAAATATTAGAAGGACCACTAGTCTACACCTTTTCTCCTCCTACCAAAATGGATAACCTCACATTTTCCTTCTACCATATTTTGCCCACTCACTCAACTTGTCACAATCCTTTTGAAATGTCTCTCCTTCATCCTCTCACACACGTCCCCACTTAATTTCCTGTCAGTTCCAACATTAAACTTAGTTGCCATACCCAAATTATTGATTTCAGAATGTGAACAATTGGGGCCTAAGCACCAATGGATGCAGTACCACACCAGTCACAGCATATCACCCTGAAAATAACCTATTTATTCTTATTCTCATGTTCCTATCATTAAATAATCCTTAGTCCCTGCCAATATATTACCCCTATCCCATGTGCTCTAATCATGTTTACTAACCTGTGTGGAGCTTTATCGAAAGTCGTCTGAGAATTCAAGTACTGTACTCAAAGGACAGTCATGCTCTTTATGCCCACATATTGTGAAAGCTGCATTTTTAAAAATCCCTTTTCCAACTGGTAAGTGTTAGGAAAATCCAACTAAATGGATTGTCATGTTATGCTTCCATATCCCTTTGTAGAAGGCAGAGACTGCAGCAAAAAATGGAAAACCTTCTTTAAAAAGAAACTGAATATGGGATCACTGCATGTTAACACCATCAAAACAGAGAGAGAATAGGCAGTCAAAATTCCTTACTCCACTGTGATTTACTCTTCATGTTGGATATTTGGAGATGTGTCACAGTTTGTTGGTAGCGCAGTGGCCCAGTGGTTAATACTGCTGTCTCACAGCACCAGGGACCTGGGTTCAATTCCACCTTCGAGTGACAGTCTATGTGGAGTGTGCACATTCTCCCCATGTCTGCGTGCATTTCCTCTGGGTGCTCCGGTTTACTCCCACAGTCCAGTGATGTGCAGGTTAGGTTGATTGGCTGTGCTAAATTGCCCATCGTGTCCAGAGATATCCAGGCTAGGTGGATTAACCATGGAAAAAGGGTTAGGGTTGGGTACTGTTTGGAAAGTCGGTGTGGACTTGATGAGCTGTATGGCCTGCTTCCACGTTGTTGGAACTCTATGACTCTATTTTATGAAAGCTGTTTTGACTTGTACTCCTTCATGTGCTGCAGGTATCCTTCTAAAGCCTTTGTGGGCGACACTTTCTGTTACTTTGCGGGAATGACATTCGCAGTGGTTGGGATCCTTGGCCACTTCAGTAAGACCATGATGCTGTTCTTCATCCCTCAGGTGCTCAACTTCCTTTACTCAGTGCCTCAGCTCTTCCGTATCATTCCATGCCCACGACACAGACTGCCAAGGTACATCCACGTTTACATACCGCTTATACATTTGTAAGAACTGGAAAATGACTCTCTTTCACGAAACAGCTATTTCTGTGTGCAACCTGTTGGTGAACCTTTATGAACCAATTAATTATAATGAAGCAAGTTAGGGCCACTGAGAACTTTTTGAAGGAGCACAAAATAGTTTAAATACATTGTCAGTATCTAATGTTAAACTTCAAATGCTTAAACTTGGTAGGTTGGGATGTTGAAGGGATTTCAACTGCCTTTTGCATATGTAACCATGAGTTTGTCTTAGATACTGTGTAAATATGTCTATAAATAGATCTTGTATTACGTACACAGGATATGACATATGTGCTGGATAAGAATGCATTATACATATTTTACTTCTCTGCTTTCACATCCAGATTAGATCCTTGTACTGGAAAGCTGGGAATGAGTTATTCAACGTTCAAAACTAAGGATTTGCCTAGACTTGGAGATTTCATATTAAGGGTACTTGTTTTATTAACTGCTGTGTTTTCTATGGCCTTGGTTGGGGTGGAATGTCTTTGTAACTGCATTTATCATTGTGATCTGAACAAGGTTATTGCACCATGGCAGGAGTAAGTAAATTTAACAGGGGTTCTTGAAAGCCATACCAACACTGGAGGAAAAATTGGGAAATGCTACCTATTAATTTCCATACTGGGAGCCAGCAGTATTGCCAATTCAAAAGATGCAAATATAATGAACATTTTGCCATCTTTGTATGTGTGTATGTATTTTGTCCCTCTTTGGACTCCCTGCTGCAGACCACCCAACCATGTTACTGGAAGGAGTTTTGTTTTTGCATGTGAGGGAAGAGAAAACTGCTTCTCAATGTAAAGTTGAGCCAAATTTGGTTTGGAAACACCCCATTTAGTTCCTTTGCAATTTTTGCTTTAGAACAAAATGTATTTCCTTGTAACAAATCCAAGTCTTAATGCTGTGAAATACAACTAGTGTCACTTCTGTTTAAATCATGTTAATCGAATGTAATTATCACATCTGCCTGAAATCTTCTGCATTCAAAAAACAAGATACTGAAATTAAAATGGAATAGCCTTCACGTGCCACCATTATGAATTCAACAATAAGAAGAGTCCTGTTAGTTGTCTGAAGTGACCGTGAAAGTGGAGTCGCAGGTAGATAGGATAGTGAAGAAGCCATTTGATATGCTTGCCTTTTTGGTCAGTGCATTGAGTATAGGAATTGGGAGGTCATGTTGCAGCTGTACAGGACATTGATTAGGCCACTGTTGGAATACTATATACAGTTCTGGTCTCCCTGCTATAGGAAGGATGATGTGAGATTTGAAAGGGTTTGGGAAAGATTTACAAGAACGTTGCCAGGAATGGAGGGTTTATATTATAAGGAGAGGCTGAATAGACTGGGGCTATTTTCCCTGGAGCAATGGAGGCTGAGGGATGACCTTATAGAAGTCTATAAAATCATGAGGGGCATGTATTGGGTGAATAAGCAAGGTCTTTTCCCTGGGGTGGGAGAGTCCAGAACTAGATGTTTAAGGTGAGAGGGAAGATGGGACCTAAGGGGCAACGTTTTCACACAGAGGGTGGTATGTGTATGGAACAAGCTGCCAGAGGTAGTCATGGAGGCTGGTACAGTTGCAACATTTAAAAGGCATCTAGATGGATATGTGAATAGGAAGGGTTTAGAAGCATCTGAACCAAGTGCTGGCAAATGGGACCAGATTGGTGCGGCACGGTGGCTCGGTGATTAGCACTGTTGTCTCTCAGCACCAGGTACCTGGGTTTGATTTCAGCCTCGGGCGACCGTCTGTGTGGAGTTTTCAGATTCTCCCATGTCTGCATCGGTTTCCTCTGGGTGCTCTGGTTTCCCCCCCACATTCAAAGATGTGCAGGCTATGTGAATTGACCATGCTAAATTACCCATAGAGTTCAGGGATGTGTAGATTTGGTGCTTTGGCAGGAGTAAATGTAGAGCTATAGGATAGGGGAATGGGTCTGGATGGGTTAATCTTCAGAGGGTCGGTGTGGCCTTGTTGGGCCAATGGGCCTGTTTATACACTGTAGGGATTCTATGATTAATTTAGGATACCAGGTTGGAAAGGACACTTTGGCCTGAAGGATCTGTTTCCATGCTATACCGCTCGATGACTCTTTGTGCTTGTGCTATTGTAAATGAAGTGTTTGAGATATGCTGAGGTTTCATGTAAATATAAGTTCCATTTGAGTTAAAGTGGCAGATATTGCGCAACCGTAGCTGTGTCAGAAGGATGTCCAATGACTTTAACGTAAAATGTGAGGCTGACACTCCAGTGTAGCACTGAGGGAATACAGCAACCAGAAACAGCATCTTTCTATTGAGGCATTAAACAGATGTCCTTTTTACCTATTCAGATGGATGAGAGAGATGTAATGATGCTATTTCAAAGAAAAGTAGGGGAACTATCTCGATATATAAAAACAGAAAATTCTGGAGAGACTCCGTGGATCTGGCAGCGTCTGTGGAGATGATGCTCCCATCATTATAATTTCAAGTCCATTTGAAGGTGATATCAGTCTTCAAATGTTAACTCTCTTCCTCCATGGATGCTGCCAGACCTGCTGAGTTGCTACAGTAATTTCTGTTTTTATTTGAGTATTTGTGTTCACAGTATTGTAGTTTGATTTGAGATTCCTGACTGTCTTTGTCAATTTTTATCTCTCAGTCAACATGATTAAAGCAGATTATCTCGCAGTTATTGAGTTGCTTTTGTGGAAGTTTGCTACATGCATTTCCTATGTTACAACACTGAAAACATTTTAAACTATAACATTTATTGTCTGTGTAGCACTTTTAGTGCCTTAGCTACTTGTCACGGTAGAAATTAAATTTATTTTTCTTTTAATCTAACCCATCATTTTCCTCCTGATGTTGGGTTTGCTGGTTACTGATTTTGTAGTTAAAGCATCAGTTTATTTTAGTTAATTTTATTGTACTATTATCTACACACTACTGCCAGATTTTTATTTTATGTAGACACTTTTATTCAATAATTTTGACCTAGACCTGTAAATCTGTTTGCTTGATTTGATTTTGACTACTTGTAGAAAGTTAATGCTGTTTGCACCACGGTGATTTGGTTGTATGTGATCAGTATTTAAAATTACAAGCTAGAGAATAAATAAAAATGTACTCCCTAAACGAATGAAATTTGTGTTTACCCAAAATGAGACAAATCAATACAAGGCACCTTTCACAATGAGAGACCTAGCTAATCTCACCCAATGAGCCACTCACAGATAATCAGACCAAAATCATGTGGAGGGACACCTTTCTTTCAAATAGCGGGGAAGCAGTGAAAACTTCATTTTGGGAATGAATGCTAACACTGTTTCTTGTAGGTGGCTGAAAAATTCCATTTGGCAGAAGTGACTCGTGGAATTGGAGACGATAAAGCGTACATACAGTGCAACAACCTCACTCTGCTAAACTTCGTATTAAAGCTGATTGGCCCTACACATGAGAGAACCCTGACCATTATACTTCTGTTCATCCAGGTGAGAGTTGCTGCAGGCAACAAAAATTTTGCACCAATTCAACTTGATCAGTAGAGCAGATGGAAGATATTTTAAAGTGTTGTTGCTATGGAGACAAAGTTGCTATGGACAACTTTAGTGGTTTCTTATAATTTTGCTGTAATAATCTGTAAATACGTACACATAGCTTTGTCAAATTCACCTGTGAACCTGAACAAAGCCCATTACTTTCAGTTCACCACAGTCAGTCAATAAGTGGAACAGACTTTTTTTAATAAGTATAATTGGCTTTAGGACAACAGGGTAGAAATCAACCTTTTGCGAGATTGTAATCTTTGGTGATACAGCAAACTTTGTTTAACTAGAAACTAATGAACCAGCACTCCCAACAAACTGGCCAAAACTGAATACCACACATTACTGTATTACCACAATCTACTGTGACATTGAGTAGTCTATGTTCTAATCCTTTGAGGGTGCGAGTGAAAAGGTTTTTTGCTGATGATTTTTATTATTATTCATGTGATTTATGCTGTCAAGTGTAATAGTGATGTGCATAGCCCCCCTCCATTACAATCATTCCAGCAAAGCTTGGAGTCTTTTTGAGCAGATCTTCCAAATTCTAGTCAGAAGTTTTTGCCCTAAATGCATGCATTAATAAAATTTGCAAAAAAATTGGTTTTATGACCCCTGGAGATTGAGTTTTGTTTCCTGCCTATGGACTGGCTGCAATTAACAATAGAGGAGATGAGAGCTAAAGGACAGTTTAAGAATAAATTGCCTGTTTTAGGACAAAGAAAAGGTGACTTTTTTTTCTCTGTAAATCATTAGTCTGTAGAATTCTCTTCTCCAGAGATAGGATCATTGAATATATTTATTCAAGGCAGAGTTTCGTAGACTTTGGAAAAGGTAGTACGTGGTTATGAGGCAAGGGCAGATTGGAAAGTGAAGTGAACCAGATCAGCCATGATTTTATTGAATGATGGAGCAGGTTAAAGGTGAATAGCCTACTCCTGGTATTAGCTCCTACGTTTTTAACTGCTGCACTTAATTATCTGTGGCACCTATTTGATTAAATATGTTAAACCAAATGCATTTTATATTTGTTCAACTCTACAAAAGATTCAGGGACACAAACCCATTTGAATGTTTTGCTGTTTCTGTGCTTTTAACCTTGCATTTGTCTTCTCACTCCCAACATCCAGGTCACTGGAAGTGCGTTTGCTTTCATGGTCCGTTATCACCTGGTCCGCTGGTTTTACGATGTTTGATTCTGAATCAAAAATACTTGAAATATAGTATGGATTATTCCTATTTTGGGAGTGAGCTATTTTCCTTATTTCCCCCTTACTGCACCAACTCAGGGGATACTGGAGAGTTAATCGCTGCTCTAGATGAATGTGGGTTTTTTTTTTGTCTGTTTTAAGTATCTATTGTCTCATCTTACATAATGTGCCTAAGAATTAAGTTTGAAGATTTTCGGTTCCATTTCCTTAGAAATTTTAGGAATCAGTTAATGGAATAGGGAAGTTTCTGTTCTTGTATTTTAAGGGATCACTTGAAATAATATGGCAAAATGTTTTCTCCAGTTAGTGGGGATAATTTAAATTCAATGTAAATTTTCCCTGAGCATGCACTTGGTGTATTGCACACCTCATTGATATATGTTCCTGTAGAATTCAGTGCAATATTTAAGGACTTTAGTTTGCTTTACAGTGGGTATAGTATTTTGAACACCTTAAAACCAGAAGTCTTTGTCATCTTCAGACTAATTCTTACCTTCAATCTTCTTTGTTCTAGTGATTCTGGACTCTAATGTGCTGTAAGGCACAAGCTCCTGTATTATTGCACTTCCTTGTTTAGACTTGGAAGTTTAGCATCCTGAATTAAATTCAGCCATAAAATATCTTTTCCAATTCCTCAACAGCGTTAGCATTTAAATAGTGTCTGTCATTGTTCGTGCACTGGATCTTTGAAGGAATGAAAAATTTGAGAACCAAGAACAGTCCTCACTTAGACAATAGTGTACACTGGCAGTAAGTGAGGAGAAAGCCCATTCATATACCCGAGCCTTCTCCCAAAGAATGTGCAGCTTGAAATTTTGAATATGGTGTGACCAAATATTAAAATGACTCCATTGTCAAAACACTAGTTATGATATCAGAGGGTATGTCTGCAGGCTTATGCAACAGGCAGCATCCATTTTATAATTTCAGGAAAATAATGTCAGGCAAACACAGGTGAAAAGGGTACAATGCAATCTGGTTAGGTGACCCATTCTCCAGTGACTCTTACAACTTTCCAGAATATGCAAACATTTTGGCAATGTCTACGATACAGTGTTTACAACTCTTGCAGGATCGGTCAAAGATAATAATCTGGCCAGAATGCTGGTGAAATTGCCATCCTGATTTAAAAAGCAAATTGCATTCAAAAGGTAATGGTGGTCAAGCAGCTGCAACAAAGTGGTTTGTACATTTAAGGCATGTGATATTCCCAAATGCCATTGGCTGGTAATGAGTCTGCTTTTGGCAGTCTTGCCAAGGGTAAAAATCCAAAGAAATTGCTTGCCACTTAAACAAAATACCGTGGATGCTAGAAATCCAAACTGATGTCAGAAAATGGAAGCATTCAGGCAATATTTGTGAAGAGGGAAACTGAGTCAATATGTTTAGGCTGGTCACCCTGAAGCATTGACTTCATTTCTGTCTCCACAGATGCTGCGAGACCTGCAGATTGTTTATAGCATTTTTTGGTTTTAATGCTATTGTTTAGTTTTTTTTGTGTTAAGAAAACCAAGTGTTATACATGGAGACTGGGAATGAATGTATGAGCAAACCACAGTGCATGAAAGTCAAAGAAATGTTGCTTTGAAATACAACTAGCATGCTTCAGGTGCTAGTAATTTTTTTTTAACATTTTGGAATTCAAATCAACCTGTAACCAACTTATTTGAAAATGCATAAAATTATTATGTTGGTCTTGATGGTACACATTAACAACTAAGCTGAATTTGGCACTGTTATTTAATCTTAATTTGCATCAGAAGCAGAAATCCTGTTGTCTGGATATTTTGAGTCTGAGAGAGACACTTTTCACTGTGAAGATGAGCTGTTGCAGGCTATGCACATGGTTACTGAAGTTATCTACCTACTGTTTATAAGTCCTTTGTGTGAATAATTCACACCTTTGTTCAATTGCTGTTGATGTGGTATGACCTCAGTTCAGTGCATGGTAACTGAAAAGATTAATGAATGAATAATTGATTAAAGTGCAAGAGCATATTGCTTTTTATGTGCTAGATTATACGAATTGTGTGCGAGTGTATAATTGAGACTCGGATACTCTGGAATTTGGTTAATATAAATGGCAAACATGAGTTTGAGATTGTGACTTCAGTATCTAAATAAAATCTTTAAAGAAAGGAACTAGTAAGAGCATTTTTTAATGATCCAATAACATGCATATAAATTCAAAATGGAATAATTTTGCAGTGCTTTATCAAGTGCGGTATAAGTGAATATTGAGTATGAGTTTTGTTCTGAGGTGAAACAAAAAGAAATCCTTGTATTTGTAGCCTTTCTCCAACTCTGGTCATCTCAAAATACTTCACATCCAACATGGAAATAGGTAATTTTGCTCTTTGAACCTTTTCAGTCACTCAATAAGATGACGGCTAAACTGTGATCTAATTCCACATACATACTTTGGCACTTTAGCCTTTTAAAAGCTAACTTCAGATAACACATCTCGACAACCTCACATTTAAGATTATTAATTTCATATCATATAGGACTCAAAACATGTACTCGATTCTCACTCCAGTTTCTCCAGCACTTTCCACTTAATTGCTGCTCTTGAGAGAATGTCAGAAATAACAACAGGAGTGAGCTATTTCGCCCTTTTGAGGCTGGTCAGTACCTTCCTACATTTTTATTGCAGTGTTATCCTTGGTTCAGTCAATCATCATAGATTCACAGACATGTACAGCAGAGAAACAGATCCTTCGGTCCAAGTCGACCAGATATCCTAAATTAATTTGGTCCCATTTGCCAGCATTTGGTCCATATTCCTCTAAACCCTTCCTATTCATATACCTATCCCAATGCCTTTTAAATGTTGTAATTGCACCAGCCTCCACCACTTCTTCTGGCAGTTCATTCCATACATGCACCACCCTCTGCATGAAAATGTTGCCCCTCAGGTCCCTTTTAAATCTTTCCCTCTCACCTTAAACCTATATTGTCTAGTTTTGGACTCCCCTACCCTAAAGAAAAGACCTTGACTCTTGATTTTACAAACTTCTAATGAAGTCCCCCTCAATCTCTGATGCTCCACAGAAAATAGTCTCAGCCTATTCAGCCTCTCCCTATAGCTCAAGCCCTCCAACCCTGACATCACCCTTGCAAGTTCTTTCTGAACCCTTTCCATTTTAACAAAATGTTTCCTCTAGGAGGAAGACCAGAATTGAATGCAGTATTCCAAAAGTGGCCAAAACAATGTCCTATCCAGCTGTAACATGACTTCCCAACCTGTATACTCAATCTACTGATTAATAAAGGCAAGCGAAACAAGTGCTGTCTTCACTACCATGCGTACTTGCACCTCAAAGTCTCTTTGCTCAGCAACACTCCCCAGGACCTTACCATTAAGGTTGCATTGGTAGTTTTACATGAGTCAGTGTTCCTTGGGAAAAATTTTCACTCCCCGGCATGAACACAAAAGTGCTGATATACCAGTGCCATACAAGAAGTGGTGTTATCTTTTAGATGAGTTGTTGAACTAAAGCCTGTCTTCTCAAGTAGAGAAAACATGCAATTTTGAAGAGCAAGGAAGTTATTACCAATGTCCGGACAATGTTGTCCCTCCACAAACATCACAGTGAAAGATTACTCGTCATTATCACATTGTAAAGAGTTTTGTGACATCCAGTGATTGTGAAAGACACACTGATTGCAAGGTTACCCTTTTTTTCATACTTGAGGTGACATAAAAGAACAAATTTCTCCCCAATTATCTCCACCTTTTTTCATAATATCTAAGTTTTAAGAGAGAGTTTTCTTTTGTCTTGCAGTGAACTTCAATTTTTGGTCATTTTTTTCTGCAATATTTACATCCTATACTACCAATTTAATGAGGAATGCAGGAAAAACCTTTAACCAAAGAGCAGACATAATGGTGAGTAGCATGGTTCTATTTAAAGGAAGATAGATGTATGTGCGTGAAAAACCATGGAAGGAAATGTTGGTATTCCTAGATGAAGAATTGTTGGCCAAGAAAGCTCATGTGGAGCCACTGGTAATAATCAATAGTCCCATGTTAATGTCCTGGGGACGGGCTCAAATTCCACCATGGCAGATGGTGTAAATTGAATTCAATAACCATCTAGAATTTTTTTTAAACTGGCTAATGGTAACCATTCAACTGAAGAAGGGCTTATGCCCGAAACGTCGATTCTCCTGTTCCCTGGATGCTGCCTGACCTGCTGCGCTTTTCCAGCAACACATTTTCAACTTGTTTTAAAAGCCTATCTGGTTCACTATATTTAGGGAAGGAAATCTGCCATCCTTATCAACACTATATGTGACCCACTGCAAATGTGATAAGATTCTTAACTGGGCTATCAGGGATGGACAATAAATGCTGCCCTTAAACATAAATAAGAAAAATAATAAATGCTGGTATAGAGCAGTTAAACCGAATGGACCTGCTCAGAGATATTAAGGCACATTTCTGGAGCAGAGGGGAACTGAATCGAAGTTTATTGGTCTACAGGTAGGGGGGGCACTACTACCACACCACAAAACCTCTCCAGCCTTGGGCTCAGACTCCTGTCCCTTTATGTCCAGTCCACTGGTGGAGTGGGAGAGGGAACGTATATTCGGGTTTGACGGTTCCGGCCGGACGCTGAAGCCGTCGGAAACTGACACAGACCAATCAGAGCCCACCGGCGACCGGGCCGATTATTGATTGGTCAGCCGTCCCGGGATCTCATCTGTGATTGGAGGAATCAGAGCGGTCCGCCGCCCGGCAAACAGGGAATTTCAATCCGTTTGGTCCCCTCTAGAGACGGGCGGGAATGATTAAACAAAACGAACAAATAAACGTCTAATCCGAGGGCGACGGAGCTTGTATAGCGATCTGAGTGGAGACAGAGAGGGATATTCCGACGGGCGGCCGTTACCGTTTGAATTGGCGCAGGCGCGAGCGACTGGTTTCCGCTTGGGCTGGGCCGCCGGATGTGGCCGGCCGGGAGGCACGAGGGCGCTGTGGGGTCCGCACTTCCGGTACGTACACTTCCTCCCCTGACCTGACCTGACCTGGGATTGAGACCAGGTGAGGGGGGGGGGGGGGAAGGAAAGGAGGGAGAAAGAAAATAAATAAAATGAAAGGTGAGGTGGGCAAGAAGAGAGGGAGAAAGGTAGGTTGTTTGGGGTGGGGAGAAATGAAACAAAGTGGAGTCTCAGGTAGCTAGGATAGTGAAGAAGGTGCTTGGTATGCTTTCCTTTATTGGTCAGAGTATTGAGTACAGGAGTTGGGAGGTCAAGTTGCGGCTGTACAGGACATTGGTTAGGCCACTGTTGGAATATTGGTGCAATTCTGGTCTCCTTCCTATCAGAAAGATGTTGTGAAACTAGAAAAGGTTCAGAAAAGATTTACAAGGATGTTGCCAGGGTTGGAGGATCTGAGCTACAGGGAGAGGCTGAACAGGTTGGGGCTGTTTTCCCTGGAGCATCGGAGGCTGAGGGGTGACCTTATAGAGGCTTAGAAAATCCTGAGGGGCATGGATAGGGTAAATAGACAAAGTCTTTTCCCTAAGAATAGGAGAGACCAAAACTAGAGGGCATAGGTTTAGGGTCAGAGGAAAAAAAACTTTAAAAGGGACCTAAGGGCAACCTTTTCACACACGGGGTGGTGCATGTATGGAGCGAGCTGCCAGAGGAAGTGCTGGAGACTGGTACTATTACAACACTTAAAAGGTATATGAATAGGAAGGTTTTAGAGGACTATGGGCCAAGTGCTGGCAAATAGGACTAGAATAATTTTGGATGTCTGTTTGGCATGGATAAATTGGACCAAAGAGTCTGTTCCTTTACTGTACATCTCTGTCACTGTATAACTCTGAAGAAATAAAAAGGGAGAGAGGGAAGGGAAGAAGAAAAATGAAAAGAGGGAGGAGATGGGGAGGAAAGGAAAGAAGGAGGGAGTGAGAGAGGGAGGAGAGGTGAGGCTGGAGGGAAGATGAGTGTAGAGCAGAAGAAGATGTGTGTGAGCAGTCTTCCCCCAGCTCCTCACTGTGATCCCTCCTAGGCTTTCACCCTGCTCCTGTGGAAAGATGGAGGAAATTATTGAAAGGTGGGGGTGGCAGGATTCAGTTTATATATTTTCTCCTCACCACCATCTTACGCCTCTTGTGTTTTACAAGTTGTCAAAAAGTAAGGTTGAGATGATCCTCAAACAAATTTGGTGCAACTCTGTTGTAACCAATCCAGCCCCCAATAAGGGCAGTTTGCAGTCTCGAGTGAAACAAGCACAAAGAAATTGCTGGCGAAACTCAGTACGTCTGGCAGCATCTGTGGTGATAGAATAAGTAAACATTTCAAGTCCTATATGACTTCTTCAGTACTTGAATTTTGATATTATTAGCCTTATGAGTGAGATTGGGGGCTGGGGTGCCTGCTCTGCTTTACTGGGTCAAGATGATGTAACTGCCCACCCAAATGTGGTTGTATCTGTTCCACTTGCACTGCAGTGGCTCAAGAAGACCACCTTTGCAGCAGCAATTAGTTTTGGGTCAAATTCACTTGCAACCTGTGAAAGATTAAAAGCAATTTACTATTCTTTGATCCTGAAAATTTTGATTTTGTTTTAAAAAATGAGAAAATCCTATTTTTGCCTTTGCTTTATAGAAACAAAAAAGTGATTTTTGAAATTTGTAGCACAGGTTGATAAGTATGTAAGTTAGCTCCCTGAGCTGGAAGGTTTGTTTTCAGACATTTCGTCACCATGACTAGGTAACGTAATCAGTGAGAGTCTCTGGTCAAGTGCTGGTGGTATGTCCTGTCTCTCAATTTATAGGTCTTGGTTTCTTAAGGTGAATGATGTCATTTCCGGTTCTTTTTTCAAGGGGAGGTAGATTGGAGCTAAACCGCTGTTTATTGATGGAGTTCTGGTTAGAATGCCATGCCTCTAAGAATTCTTGTACATGTCTTTGTTTCACCTGTCCTAGGAGTGTGTGTTGTCCCAGTCAAAGTGGTGTCCTTTTTCTGTATGTATGGAAACTAGTGATAGTGGGTCGTGTCTTTTGGTGGCTAGTTGATGTTCGTGTATCCTGGTGGCAAGTTTTCTGCTTGTTTGTCCAATGTAGTGTTTTTTACAGTTCTTGCATGTTATCTTGTAAATGACATTAGTTTTGCTGGTGGTATCTAATGGATCCTTTAGGTTCATTAGTTGCTGTTTAAGTGTGTTGGTATGTTTGTGGGTTACCATGCTGCCAAGGGGTCTGGAAGTCATTCATTATATGTCTTTAATGTAAGGTAATGTGGCTATAGTTTTTGGTTGTGTTGTGTCTGCTTGTTTGGGTTTGTTTCTGAGGAATCAGCAGATTGTGTTTATTGGGTGTCTGTTTTCTTGAAAACGTTGGATCGATATTTTTCTTTTTGTAGTTCTTGGGTGTTGTAGTGCGATGCAGCTCGTTGAAATAATGTCTTGATGCAGCTCTGTTTGTGGGTGTTGGGATGAATACTTCTGAAGTTAAGTATTTGGTCTGTGTTTGTTTTTCTGTGGATGCTGGTTTGAAGCTCTCTGTAAACTGTATATTCAACTGTCATGTCTTGACAGTTGGGCACCTTGTTGTCGTCCTCCTCCTTCTTTGTGAATTTTATGCCTGTCAGGATATTGTTAATAGCGCTGTATGTTTCCTCTAATTTGTTCTGTTTGTGATGACAAAGGTGTCCACGTAGCAGACCCAAAGTTTGAGTTGGATAGATAAGAGGGCAGCTTGGTCAAGTCTACATTACTGCGTCTGCTATGAGCCCTGATATTGGTGATCCCATGGGTGTTCCATTGACTTGTTTGTAGGTTTTGTTATTGAATGTGAAGAAACAAAGAAGAAAGGAGCAGTAGGAGGCTATTTGGGCCTTCAAGCCTACTGTGCCATTCATCATGATCATGGCTGATTGTCCAACCCAATAGCCTAATTCTGCTTTCTCCCTATAAATATGTTGTTCGGCACTTCCTGAGAAAATGTTCCTACCTTGTTGTTAACTGCTGTTTCTCGCCACAAATGATGCCAGATCTGCTGGGTATTTGCAGCATTTTCTGTTTTTATTGCTGTAGGTGAACAATCTGGTCTTGAAATGGAAACATGGTGGTCTATCTCTTTGATAGGTTTAAAGTTAAAGTTTTTATTTGTGAGGTTGCGTGTGGCAGCGAGTCAGTGAATCTCACAGTATACAAGAGGCCCTTTGGTCTATCGTGTCTGCACTGATTCCATGCATTCTATTGTAAAGCATATGGAGATCCTTAAACAATAGTATCTTGTTATTTCTGTTAAGTATGATTTCATTCCTTTTTTTTGGGTTCTGTGGTCAGCTAAACCTTCTTGTTGGGAGTGAAGTGAGACATTTGAATCTAAAGCAAGAAATGGTCAGCATTAAAAGGTTTATTTTAAATAACACGTGGTTAGATAGTGTTTGATAATGTAACACCCATTTTGGGGTGGTTTGTTACAGAGGTAATGTCATGGATGAAAAAGCTGGACTGAAGTATTCTGATTTGGTGTTTGGAGTCCCTTCCGTTGGGCTTCACTTGAAATTAAGAAAACCAAATACTGCAAATGCTGGAAATTGGAAATAACAAAAACAGCTGGAAAAGCTCAGCAGGTCTGAATGCACCTGTGGAGAGAAACAGAGGTAATGTTTCAGTTTGATCTTTCATCAGATGTTAACTCTGTTGATGATGAAGTTCTGATGCAAGGTTATCAATCTGAAACAGTTACTGTTTCTACCCACTAGAGATTGTTAGACCTGCTGAGTTATTTGAATTTTTTTTGTTATATTTCTCTTCAGGTTTGAGATGATTGTACTGTGTCTGCTTTGAAAGTTTTTGTATTACTTTGAAAGTTTTTTTATCCTTCCAAAGGTTATATTTTATGGCAACTAGCTGAATTGCTGGCAAAACATATCTTAAAGTAATTTTGAAAAATAAATGCAGAAAATACTCAGTTCTGGCAGCATCTGCAGAGAGAAAAAAAAATCAGCATTTCAGGTCTACCTGACCTGTGTATTCCACCATTTTCTGATCTATATTTCAGATTTCCAACATTTTGGTATCAACAGTAGTTCTTTGTCAATTCTGGCATAAAATATTGTGCTATGCAGATGCTAGTTTTTATAAACTCTGTCAGTGGAGATTATGTAATGATGAATGTGAGTCAGTCAGTAATAACTGGAGCAGTCTGAACAATAGCATATCAAACAAATGTCATGATGTAGCTTTTTATTATTGTTCCTTCATCACATTTGGGCATCAGTGGTGAATCCAGCCTTTATCACCCTGGAGAAGGTGGTGTTGAGCTATCACCTTGAACTGCTGCAGTCTTTGGGCTATAACGGCCCCCATTGTGCTGTTAGGAAGAGGGCTATGAATTTTGATACAGCAGCAGGGAAGAAATATTGATAAAGTTCCAACTTCCAATGGAAATATGGGCAAAGTATCGACTGGTCAGTGTCTTATGTAGCACAAAGAAAGTTGCTAGAGGTCAGTCACCTTCGCTGCAAGACATCTCTCTGCAGATGTTCCTCAGAGTAGTGTTCTAGACCAAGCTATGTTTAGCTACTTGATCAACAAGCCTGTCCATCATAAGGTCGGAAGTGGAGATATTCACTGATGGTTGCACAATTTTCAGCATACTTCACGACTCAAATACTGAAGCAGTCCCCAGAAATACCTGGAGGATGTCCAGGCTTGGGCTGACGTGGCAACTAGCATCGCCTGCCACTTGTGTAGCAATAATGAGCATCTTCAGAAAGAGAGAATTTAACCATCGATCTCAACATTCAATGCCATAACCATTACTGAATTGCTCCCTGTCAACATTGATCAGAATCTGAACTGGACCAGCCGCGTATAACTGAACTGGACTAGCCGTATATAAATAATGTGGTTACCAAAGCAAGTCAGAGGCTAGGAATTTTTGTTGCGACTGGCTCACCAATTAACTTCCAAAGCGGATTCTCCATCTAAAAGGCACAGGTCAGAATGTAGGACCAAATTCCTACAGATGCTGGAATCTGAACTGAAAGCAACAAATGCTGGTGATCACAGCGGGTCAGGCAGCATCCATGCAGAGTCCAGACGACTCTTTGTCAGAGCTGGTCCAGTTCAGATTCTGGTCAGTGATTTATGGTAGGATATTCAACTTTTAAAGCACATTGCCTTAAATCCAATTTAAAGGCATCTTTGTATTTCTTGTTCTGTATTCATCTCGTAACAACAGGCAAAGATCTAGACAATTATCGGCAGATACTGAAATTGTCTCTCACTCTGTGACTGAAAATAAGGCATTACCTTTTTTACATTCAGTTCTTTATGAATCATAAATATCTGCTGATTTGTAAAACAAAATTGAGACATTAACCGTTGAGAACTGTATTATTACCTTCCAGAAAGGGAAACAGGAGCTTTTAAAGCACTTTGACAATTTCTGTAATATATCTTGTTATATTAGGAAGGAGAAAACATTACAAGCTGACACCACAAGATGTGATGAAGTATTCTAAAAACTGTAATGCACTGAGTGCATTTTCTTATTTTGATTAGGTGCAATATAATGGCAGCTGGGAAGAGTGTAAAGTATAATTCTCTGGTGCTTTTGTGCGAATGGAGCTCATGTGGATTCACTGCATCTGGAATGGAAGATTTCAGCAATCACATTGCAGGCCATTTAAAGGACCAAGTCCAGGGGGATGAAAATGACATTGAACCACAAGGTAAGATAACAGTGCAGAGGGTCAAACATAAAACGTGCCAATGACAGTGTTTGATATAAAAACAAATAATTACAGTATGGCATGGTGGATGCAAATAACTGAGGAACTAACCAATTATGTTTTGAATTTTTAAAAATACTTTGATCATTTTTTCCCCTCCTATTTTTAAGTTGGGCTCTGTCACTGAGTGGAAAGTGAGCACTACAGATGCTGGAGATCAGAGTCGAGAGTGTGTTGCTGGGAAAGCACAGCAGGTCAGGCAGCATCTGAGGAGCAGGAGAATTGACATTACGGGCATAAACCCTTCATCAGGATTCACCTGCTCCTTGGATGCTGCCTGACCTGCTGTGCTTTCCAGCAACACACTCTCTCAACTCTCACTGAGTGACTAGTTTCCAGATTTCCATAAATGAAACTCTTGAAAATGCAGAAGTTTGTATTCCTATTATAATTGGTGTGCTCCTCTTTCCCCTTTTGTGACCACATTTCAAAGGCACCTCATTGTCTGCAAAGCAACTTGGACCTATCCGAGGCTGGGAAAGGTGTTTAAGTTCGTTCTTTGAAAACTTTAAGTTTTACTACTCTGGGACAGAAAGGCAATGCGGATTGATGAGAATCTGGTGATGGGTGAACAATATTAAATGATGGAATGAAATTTTGGGATAATTTGGAGATTGTGAAATGTTAAAATTTACATGACCATTTCCCATTCTGCAGAAGAAAATGTTTACTGAAAATGTTCTGAAAAGTATTTTGTTATTTTTCATCCAGTAACTGTGGGTAAATTCGCATTTTAATCTTAAACAGTTTTTCCTTCATGCTGCTGAGAGCATGGTGTATTGTCTGGAAAAGCATTTCCGTTATTGTTAATGCAGCTGATTGAAACAGCAATTTAGTTTTGAATAGCTCATTCTATACAAGACAACAGAAATGGAGTTGTGGTTGATGTTAACACCATTACTGCTGGCCTATGCTGTAACATTTACTATTTTAGACCTTTTCTCTTCTATGCACGCTCATTCATTTAATATTGGACACAGTTGTACAATGACTGTATTGTAAATTCACCTGAGGAGTTTTGCTATTGCACTGACCCAATCAAATGAACCAGCCATTCAAATGTGGCAAGAAAGAACTAATAAACTATACAAAGTGTGCAGATGTCCTGTAATTAAACTGAATGGGTTACAGAGAAAGTCAGTAGAACATGCTCCTCCTGTGAACAAATAAGAGAAAAAAAAAATCTTCCCTTTAGAATAAAGCTGCATGTTTGTCAATGATAAATATAGATGACTCTGACTTGAATGCTGGAGGATTAACCTTTTTTTAATTGTGAAAGTCTTTTTGCCTGAGCAAAATAATCCAGGCTGTGCTGAACCCGTTTTGTGTCATTGTTTCCTAGAGGAGCACCAGTGTCTGTGGGCAGAGTGTGGATTCTACACGGTGGAGAGCTCAGCTGACCTGATCCGTCATGTTTACTTTCATGCCTACCACACAAAACTGAAGCACTGGGGTCTGCAGTCCCTGCAGGCTCAGAGCGAACTCGAACACTGCATAATGGATCAGCAGAGCCGCAACGTCATTCCAGAAATCCCAGAGAGTTTTGTCTGTCTCTGGGGCCACTGTGATGTAAGTCAACCATGCAAATCTGAATCGTCTTTTCATATCAAGTACTCTGTGCACTCATGTTTATTTCAGTTTTACCCTTGAGATTTCTTTTAAAGAGATTTGTTTTGAGCTTCAATAGAATCCCTACAGTGTGGAAACAAACCCACACTGACCCTCCGAAGAGTAACCCACCCAGACCCATTCCCCTACTCTGTATTTACCCCTGACTAATGCACCTAACCGACACCATTGGCAATTCACCTAGCCTGCACATCTTTAGATTGTGGGAGGAAACCGGAGCGTCCGGAGGAAACCCACACAGACAGGGGGAGAATGTGCAAACTCCACACAGACAGTTGCCTATGGCTGGAATTGAACCCGGTTCCCTGGCACTGTGACGCTGCAGTGCTAGCCACTAGCCACCATGTCGCCCCCATGACTAAACATAAGAATTTCTAGAGGTGAGCAGGATGATACTATCACAGAGAATATGATGCTGTCTGGGAGAGGAAACTAGCATTTCTAAACTTCCACCCGGGCAGCAGATTTCCAGCTCCTTTGTTACCCCTGCAGCATCTTTAATGCTGCAGAAGCAAAACGCTGCAGATCTTGGAAATCCGACATAAAAACAGCAAATACTGGAAACATTCTCAGGTCAGGCAGCCTCTCTGGAGAGAGAAATAGAGTTGATATTTATGCTTTCGTTGGAATTGAAGCATTGAATTTGTTTCTCTTCCTCCAAGATTTCCTCATGCAATGACAGAGAAAGCTCGAGGGGCCAGATGGCCTATTTCTGCTCTACGTTTGTGTATTATATGTTTACTGACCAGACAGGATGAACTTCCTGTCGTGAACTATTAAAATCAGCTGTCCCAGAAGGGCACTGACCTGACTTGTGCTGGTTCCTACTATTTTATAGTCATGGTGAAATTGGCACAGATTGGAGTTTGTTTTTAACAGTTTCTAGTGAACCATATGGGCTTTGACGCTTTTTTTTTTCAGTCTTTGTACTTTCTCCCTAGAGCACATTTGAGAATCCAGAATGGTTCTACAGGCATGTGGACATGCATGGAATGTGTTCAGACAGGGATGCAACCACAGATTCTAATCTAATAATTCCCTGTCGTTGGAAAGGTATGTTCTTGGGAAGCCAGACTACCAAGCAAGTTGTGGTTGTTTCCACCATTCCTGTTTTAACAAATGGGCACAATTGACGACAAGATAATGCTTAATGGGAACATCCCTTGACAATTTAATTATGACAGAACCTTTTGTTAGCACAGGACGTCCCAAAGTGCTTCATAGCCAATGAATTGCTTTTGATGTGTAGTTAGTCGTCTTATGGCAGCAAGCTCCATGTAGTGGAGCAATTCATTTCCCACTTGCTGTCTTTTTAGATTGTGATGCAACTTTCAGAGTGAAATTTAAGCTTCGGGAGCATTTACGTAGCCACACGCAGGAGAAAGTAGTGGCATGTCCCACCTGTGGAGGGATGTTTGCAAGCAACACTAAATTCTTTGATCACATCCGCAGGCAGATGGCCATGGAATGTAAGTCAAGTATCTTTGGAATGTTGAAAAGGATGTGGTTTTTCAGTTGATGTTTTAATTCCTTTCTGGAGCCTGGAAATCTGATTTTTTTTTTTTAAGCATAGCAGTTTTTATTACCTAAAACCAATTTGGAACTTGGAAATAATGCGTAACATGGCTTAGCAAAGTGTTAATTGGTTTCTGGAGTGTATTGACTTGTTGTGCCAGTGTGACAATATACTGTGCTAGTTATTCATAATTTCATTTTGGTGTAAAGCTATGACTTCAAACTGGGTTGTGTTTAAGCATGCCATTTAATGCTATTGATGCAGGTGCAAAGCTTCACAAAGACAGCATGCAAATGTATGTTTTTACAGGATGCTTATCCTAGTTCTAAATGTATTATATGCTGTCCACCATTTTGTCTTGGTAGACCAACGCTTTCAATGCTCCCACTGTTCAAAGAGATTCGCTACCGAAAGACTACTCAGGGATCACATGCGACATCACGGTAAGCAGAGTTTTATTGCTGTTACTAATCTTCATATCTGGGATAATTTCATACAAACTGCTGACCGTTTTAGCTACACTGTCTGTTTCAGAAGGATAAAATATCAAGCTTTCACCCACACCATTTACATCTTTTTTTAAGAATAAACAGCACGGTCTAAGAAAAATAAAATAGTGTGGTGGATTTACCGTAGCGAAAGGTGTAGAGGAACAAATGGAACAGGAGGCAAGGTCAGGGAAAGGATACTGGGGACGGGCATTAGATAGTACGGATATCAGAGAACATAAGGCAAAGTGAACAGTAATGGTTGCAGAGAAGAGAGGTCCAGAGTCCATGTTATGTCCTAACAAAAAAGTTAGTTGGAAAACACCATACTATTACCCTCCACTCAAAGTTTGCTTCTCTCAAATCAGATTTGGATATAAAAATCTTGCAAATCAATAGGAAGAAAACAAAACGTTGTGACGTTACAGTGTGGTAATAGTTCCTGTTCTTTTGGAATCAGAAGGAATGTCCATCATCCCGTGTCTCAGTAAACAGTTGACTAACCCTCCTTGTGAGGGGATAGATGAAATGTTTAGCTGGGTTTGAATGAACACTTGAATGTTTGTTTTCTAGTGAACTATTACAAGTGCCCATTTTGTGATATGACCTGTCCAGCACCTTCTGCCTTGCGGAACCATGTCAAATTCCGTCACAGTGATGAGAAACCATTTAGTTGCGAATATTGTGAATACAGGTATTGTCTTCAATTCACATAATGGTGTATTTTGTCCAGATATTCCTGCTTTACCACATTATTTTCTGCTTCTAGAAGTAGTTGGTCTGGATTTTTCATGGCTATCTTTACTTCTGATGTACCTTCTAAATTTTATATGCTCTCCCTATCGTTTCATTAAACCGTAAATTCTGGTAGGATTGTTCCCAATTGTAACTCTGCAGAGTCTTAATGATCTTTGTGAACTAATCCCTTCGCTTTTTCATTGTAAGCTATATTCCTAACTTTAAATCTCTGCACACTTGGTAGTGTACTAATAAATCTGTGTGCAAGGTTTGCATTACTTTGACGTGAACCCCATTCATGTGGTGAGGAAAGCCATGTGGCAGTCCACGCTTGTCCAGTCAGAATATGACAAGCTGTTAGAGCTGCCTTTTATCCTGCAATAAGATCAATGCAAACTTAGTCCCATTATGGTATAGAATCGTAGAAGAGTCATAGAATCCCCACAGTGTGGGAGCTGGCCATTCAGCTCATACCTCCAAAGGGCATCTCGCTTGGATCTATCCCCCTAATCTATCCCTGTAACCCTGCATTTCCCATGGCCAATCCACCTAACCTGCATCTCTTTGGGCTGTGGAAGGAAACTGGAACACCCAGAGGAAACCCACACAGATACGGGAGGGTGTGCAAACTCCACACAGCCAGAGGGTGGAGTCAAACCCAGGTCCCTGTCGGTGCCAACAGTAGTGTGAGACAGCAGTGCTAACCACTGAGCCACCATGCCACCTGATGTTCCACTAACTAAGCTCCAAGTATTTTATGTGCTAGCTGATCCCATCATTTTCAGGAAATAACACACTGAACTTCACGTATTATCTTCCACTTCAGATTTTGATGTTCATGCTTAGGTCTTGCAGAAATGCTGTTCATTTAACATGAAAAATTTATTTCTTCAAGTAATTTCATTCCATGCGAGAAATTTTCAACTTGAAGGAAGACTTATTAGCCTATAATTTTCTTAGACTCTTCTTCTAAGAAACAAAGTGACCAGCTGTCATTCCTTCATCAAAGTTTTTAGAGCATTAACAGAAATTGGTGAAGAAACCCAGCAGCTCTGGTAGCATCTGTGGAGAGGGAAACAGAGTTAATGTTTCAGGTGCAGAGACCCTTCTTTAGAACTGATTGTCGCTAGGAGAAGGCAGAGGTAAGTAGTGAAGTACAGTTCTTACAGCTTGTGCTGAGTTTTGCTGGAGCACAACAGGAGCCCTAAGTCAGAGACTTTGGCCAGGGATTACAGTGGTGTGTTGATTTTACCACAAACTTGAAGTGAAGCAATGGTGGGGATATCATCCGATGAAATGAGATTAGTAACCAGCGTGAACACAATGGCCTGGTGTTCCATGGTCCAGGGAAGATAGGAGAAGTATCTTTTACCATGAACTTGAAGGCAGTGAAATTCTTCATTTTCCACATGGGAGCCCTGTCATCTTCTGAAGTCAATACGGAGTTCATCAATTTTAGGGCTTGAACATTTTCTCCCATGTCCTTGCCTTGCCTTAGCCCTGTCATCACAAACAACCCATTGTCAGAGACAAAGATCCATATTAGCAGCTGTTCATTCTCCCAGGCTACCCTTTACACTAACTTATATCTAACCAACTGTTTTCTCTCCCTGGGCTGTCCACCTACGATTTACTCCCCAAATCCTCTCCTCCCCACCCTATCCTCAGCACATCAGTCTTCTAGCTACAGTCATTCCGAAGAAAGGTTTCTGGACCCAAAATATTAACTCTCTCTCTCTCTCCACTGATCTTACCAGACCTGCCAAGTTTTCCAACAATTTGTGTTTTTCTTTCAGATTTCCAGCATCCATAGTTTTTTGGGTTTTTTTTAGAACATTAGGACCCACTGTTTGTTCTGTAACCACCTACAAGTCAATTAATTGTAGGCAGTGACTACTTTTCAATGCACAATCCTGGTTACTCCATCTGAGTGATACTGAAGATAAAACACACAGGGACTTAGGAAATAGCAAAAATATTATAAACCTTCCCCCTTCATTAATAATTCCCTATTCTTATATGGCTGTTATTTTACTGGTAGTGTATCTGTGTGTCATTTAGATTTTATTTTGCTAACGTCCCCTGCTGTGGTTTATCTGCTCTAATTGCATTATCATTCAGCCTGACTATAATCTCTTTACAGTTCCAATAGGGGAAGATATAAAGTGCTCTTGTGTGGTCTCTTTATTTTCTGTCTTCTCTTTTAAGTTAATTGAATCATGCACAGTGATTTCCAAATACGACCTAGTTTTCAGGTTGCCTACAGCTCCTTTCATTAACCAGAGCATGGTCATTCAGTACTTTCTGATGGTGTGGCCAAGTACTGACTTGGAGCAGTCCTAACTAATCTACATGACATATTCTCCTTTTGTTCCTCTTGTCTTCAGTCATCTTTGGATAATTCAAATATCTTCAATTACAGCTATTATTTATACCCACTATTCTATTTTTAAAAAAAATTCAGTTGTTCCACTATTCAGCAGCCTGTAATAAACATCTGGTTATGTGACCAATCCCTTGCTATTCCAGATAATTATCTTTTAGATAGAAATGGTGAAACTAATCTTTAGTATCTGGGATCCAGTGTGATGTACAAGCTGGAGAATTCTAGCATTGTTCACTTAAGGTCTTTGCTAACGCTCTGTGGAGAGTAGGTGCCTATCTACCAACATTGCAAAATCACTTGTGATCCCCACAACAAAATCTGTAAACTTAAGAAAGGCAGCATTTCTAATGATATATCTCCAGTTTGGAGTTGTTATTGATGTTGGGTTGTTCTCAATATTATTAGGGGTTTGAGAGATTTGTATTGAAAGTATTTTGAAAATTATGTTTGCTGTAATGTGTTTCTTCCCAGCTGCAAGAACTTGGTGGATCTAAGAAAGCATTTAGATACACACAGTGAGGATCCAACGTACCGCTGTGAGTTTGCAGGTTGTACATTCACTGCACGATCCCAGTATTCCATCAAGTCCCATTACAGGAGAGTACATGAGGTAAGCATTTGAAAGCGATGCTGTGTTTTGCAGCATTTTGCAAGATCCAATCGCAACATTTCCAATCTACCTATAAGAGTCTCCCACCTGAAGTGGGATGTTGCATCAATGAAGAAAATACTTTATTGCAATCCTTGCAGTAATTGTGTTTGACCATTGCTGATATCTAGTGAAAAGCTAATGAAAATGTAAAAATAATGCCACTGTACTTTATATTTCTCAAACACCTTGGTTGATGAGCTCGAGTTTGACTCCTTGAAAGGTATACCTTCTAGAAAATGGAGTTAATCTATTCTGAGGTATCCATTATGTCTGATTCTTGATGAAAGCTGAATTGCTGTGCTTTCTGTCTTGCACCTTTGCTTGATCCCCCTGTCCTGACTACAATTTGAAAAGGAGGCAGTGAGTAACATGGTTTAAACCGCTCTGAAGCAGTTATCTAAGCGTGTTTGTGACAGCAGATGGCTGACACTGTGGATTTTGTTTATTAACTATGGATTTGTTAGCTTCAGCTGCTTATTGGTTTGAATCTGTTATAAAGGCATAGTAACTCTCAAAAAACCAGTTTCCAAAATTGGAAGATCTAAATTTTCATCACATTTTTTTTAAAGGAATAGGACCCAAATAACTTTTAATTCTTGCACATCTCACATAACTTTAATTCTTCATATCATAAACATTTCTTCTCTGTATGTTTTGATAAGGGCTACCTCTTTGAGGGTAGTTGTGGCTATAGTTTAGCTTTACATTGTGGCTCCTAATTAATTCAGTGTCACTGAATTCTCCTTCCCAGGGGGATAAGGAACCTAGATATAAATGTCATGTTTGTGACAAATGTTTCACCAGAGGTAACAATCTGACTGTGCACCTCAGGAAGAAGCATCAGTTTAAGTGGCCTTCAGGTCACCCACGTTTCAGGTATGTCGGTATATTGTACGTTTACTTCACGTTATGGTGTAACTTTTTATTTCATATTGTCACATCACGTTGTCCTAATGTTATCACATTACCTTGTCCTATTTTATGAGGTCAGTTCGCTCAGTTGGCTGGACCGCTGGTTTGTGATGTAGTAACGCAAACAGCGTAAGTTCACTTCCTGCGCCAGCTGAGGGTATGTGGAAATCTTTCCTTCTCAACCTCTCCCCTCGCTTGAGATGTGGTGACCTCAAGTTTAAACCACCCCAGTCTCTCTGTAATGAGAGAGCAGCCTTATGACCTTGTAGGTTGATCTGACTTCTATCCCTTGATATGAGTTACTGCAGCCACAACTCAAAAGATGCAAATTTGTTGCCCAAAGCTTGTCGCAGAGAGAGTTAGCAGCCTCAGTTTTGATGACCACGACGGTGACTGTTTTGAGAAATCGAACTGATTTGGGTCAGTTTTTGGGTTTGTCAAGGGCGCTTTGCAGTGCAGCTATGTCTGTCAGCTGTGACTAAAGCAAAAATGAGTTTCATTCCCCAGCATGGACTTTAAAGTCTAAAGCGATTCTTCATTTCACGGTCCCTTTAGGTTTGAACAAAGTATATGCGAGTAAATACAGAAGTGAAATGTCCAGGAAAGTAGGTTATAAGTCACTAACTTTGGAGCAGTGAGATGTAATGAAATGACATTGCTAATCACTGCCAACCTTAGCTCTTTATTCCTATACCCATTGCTTATAAAAATCCATCAGTCTCTGATTGAAAATTGAGTTGAGCTGACATCCACTGCTTCTTGTGGGATAATGTTCCACATATCCATCACCCTTTGTGGGGGAAAATATTTCTAACTCTCCACCTGAATGGCTCCAGTTTTGGGGTTATGTTTCCTTGTCATACCTAGAGGAAATGTACCAAAATTAGACAGAGGTGGATAAATACTTGATAAATATGGGGGCTGGAAGGTTATCAGGGATTTGGACTGTCAACTAGATCAGGAGAAAGTGAGGACTGCAGATAGTAGAGATCAGAGTCAAAGAGTGTAGCACTGGAAAAGCACTGCAGGAGAGTCGACATTTCGGGCATAGGCCCTTCATCAGGAATGAGCATTCATCAGCATCCCTGACAAAGGGCTTGTGCCAGAAACGTCGATTCTCCTGCTCCTCGGATGGTGCTGTCCGGCTGTGCTTTTCCAGTGCCACCTTCTTTGCCTCTGTCAACCAGGTCATTCATTATCTTATTAAGGGACAGACTAGGCTTCAGGAGCCACCTGGCTCAGTGTTTGTATGTTCATATAAGCAAGAAAGCATTCTCATAATGTGGTATGGCTTGTGGGTTTCACATTGGCACACAAATTGACACATTTGTTGTGAACTCAAATCTGCAATGTCCCGTATAGCAGCTGGTAAATAGTTATAGAAATGTACAGCACTGAAACAGACCCTTTAGTCCAACTCGTCTATGCCGACCAGATATATCCTACATTAACCTAATCTCATTTGCCAGTGCTTGATAACTATTAATTACAAGCCATTTCCTTTCAGGGAGAAGGAAAAAAGAACTTTTTCCCAACTGCTTCACTCTGAAGATCCAGAAAGTGTCTCTGCCCAGAGCTTGCTTTACTGGAAATAAGAGGTGGTTAGCTATTTGTCTCCTGTCTGGTTAAGAAATGTTACAACTCTGGGGTAGAGCGAAGAGAATCAATGTGAGGCACAAACTGCATGCTCTCACCACTTGCATTAATGTTCATTCCTCAGGTACAAAGAGCATGAAGATGGTTACATGAGGCTGCAGTTGGTTCGTTATGAGAGTGTTGAACTGTCCGAGCAGCTAATGAAAGACCGGGAAAAGCAGGACGGCCGCATGGACAGCATGTCAGAGAGTTTGTTTCTGTCAGAAGCAAACCTAAGGGGGATTATACTAGAGCCGCTGGAAGAGTCAAACAGTGAGGAACAAGACCCAGGGAAGCGCAGTCCTGATGCTCTAAACTATTGTACAGCTGAGACCTTACAACACCCCAGTCATAATGAGATTGCTGGTGGGGGACAGCTCCAACAATCGCAGTTGAATTCCCCTGACACAGATAAAAGTCCAATCATCAGGGTGGTCAATCGGACGAATGAGTATGGAGAGAGTGAAACTGTTTATTATGTTCTGACCAATGCACCACCCAGCCCAGGTAACGCTGAAGTATCTGGTGAAGATGTGAATGTGGAGATTGAGGGAACCTCAACTGACAATATAGAAAAGACTGCCGAAGAACTAGGCATTCAAATAATCGGCTAGGATTAGTGATCCGCTCCCATCACTGCTGCTGCTCTTGATGGGAAACTGCGATTCGGTCTGATCTCTATATTCTGTTTTAGTCGAGTCAAGAATGAGCTTTGTGATGCTGTATCAATTTGGTTGGGAGACTCGGACCATATTTATGGTGGTCATTTTTTTCTAATGTACCCCCTCCCTTCAAAACAAGAGGTTTGTTATGTTCTGTCTGTAATGCTGTCAGATGCAGTGCAGTCCCTATTCAATTATACTAAATCATTGGATTAGACAAATCTATTAGAAAATAGATTTTGGCAGGTTCTGGATGGTCAATGTCAATGCAAATGCAGTTCTCACCAGTATTTTTATTGTGTAAAAATCCTGTACTGTTACTGTTCATTTTTGTGAAATGTCCTTTTTAGCACAGCCATCCGACACGCAAACAGGTCCTTACTATTTTTTACTCTTTTTAGGAGTAAAAATTGCTGTAAAAATTTCCTCTGTTACCATAGGGTCTGACATTACACAGATTAACAGGATGATTTGAGGTCCTTTCTCTTGTAAGTCATTGATTTATGCTATTTTGATCCAGAAGTATCTGCATCGCACATGGGCCGTTCGTATTATATTAACACGATATTCAGCCAGTGTAATAAAGATCAATGTTTCCTTTAACAGTGGTACTTTACCACTAGCTTCTCTGCATACTCCTATCTTCAAACTCCACCCATCCACATTCTCTTCCATCTACATTCCTGTTGTTAAGCACCTTTTGAACTCGCATCAGGTATCTGCATATCTGGCCATCCTTGTGATTCCATGCCCATCTTTTTAAGTTCATACTTTTTTAACTTGAATTTGTATTGCAGCTACTCACAGTCAAACAGAATCAAATAGACTGAGGCTGAATTCCATGCACCAACACTTCAATCTGAGATTGCTATCTCCTTCAACTGAGAATATGATGCAACCTACTTCAGACTTATAGTCTGACTTAGAATCTTGCACTACTTTTAAAAGCATCTTTAACTACTAAGTAGTAACAAATGATGTGATGTGAGTTTCAAGCGTCAAGTTTGGCATGTAACATTAAGCCTGTGTGTTTACCAGCTTGCTATGGATTCATAATTGAACTAACACTCACAATGTAACTAACGCCACGTATGCTTCTAAGAAGGTGGTGTTATTTTGACAAATGTACGATTGATTTCTTGGGAAATTATTAAAGTGGAGTATTCTAATAGTTATGATTGAGCTAAATTATTATTGTAATGTAATTTGTGTTCAAATAGTGTGGTGAGCAAGTTTGCTTAATCTGCTATTCACTAACATGTGCTAAATTTTGTTTTGGCCAGTTCTTGAGTTACAACTTTGTATTCATCAATTCCTTGAAGTGTTGGACTGTGCTTACCCCTGAGCCTTGAGCCAACGCCAAGAGTCACACAACCTCCACTCGGTATCTTTCTGTCTTTAGGAAGACAGGTCAGGTGGAGTGCAGTACTGATTTCACATATTATTGGCCTTATCGTGTATTCTATGGGGGGGATTGTATTTTTACATTTTCACTTAAGAGCAGCAATTTACATGTAACAATAAAGAGTGTGTCGGCAGGGACCAATGACAACTTGTGGTTGCATAAGCACCTTCATGTCCTTAAGTACTTCATAGGAACATTATCCAATAAAACATGACACCAAAACCATGAGCTATTAAGACAGAGGGAGGATGGATGGGAGTTTTAATGGAGACATTCGAGAGTTTAACGCCCAAGCAGTTGAAGACAGGGCTGCTAGTGGTGGATTATATATATTCACTCACCAGTTAGGCTGGCTTTTATGGCCATCCCAGAGGGCAGTTAAGAGTCACCCACATTGCTGTGAGTCTGGGGTCACATGTAGGCCAGACCAGGTAAGGATGGCAGTTTCCTTTCCTTAAAGAACATCAGTGAACCAAACAGGTTTTTCCAAGATTTACAAAGATGTTGCCAAGGTTGAGCTATAGGGAGAGGCTGATCAGGCTGGGGCTGTTTTCCCTGGAGGATCGGGGCTGAAGGGAGGTTTATAAAATGGTGAGGGGCCTGGATAGAGTAAATAGAGCCAAGGTCTTGTCCCTGAGGCGGGGGAGTCCAGAACTAGAGGTCATAGGTTTAAGTTAAGGAGGGAATGGTTTAAAAGGGACCTAAGAGCCAACATTTTCATGCAATTGGGTGGAGCATGTATGGAATGAGCTGCTGGGGAAGGGGTGGAGGCTGGTACAATTACAACATTTAAAAGGCATCTGGATGGGTATATGCAAAGGAAGGGTTTAAGAGAGAAATGGGCCAAGTGCTGGCAAATGGGACTAGATTAGGTTAGGATATCTGGTCAGCATAGGCAACTTGGACCGAAGGATCAGTTTCTGTGCGTACATCTCTATGACTCTAGAATTAATTTCAAATTGCACTATCTGCCATGGCAGGATTTGAACCTGGCCCCAGACCATTCCCTGAGTCTCTGGGTTAATAGACTAACATTAATAGCACCAGGCCATACCTTCCCAACTATTGGAAAGTGGGGACTGCTCAGCAGCACAAGATAGAAGCAGTGCTGACATCTGTAGTACTCAGCATGGGGGGAACAAAAGACAATCTTGTATCTCTGTACAATTAAATACAACTGAAAAATACATTGATTCCTCCCCTGAAGGCTTGGTTGTCATGCAAGTTTTGTCCTCATAAATAGCCATGGGGATTTCACAACCTGTGTTTTTTTTTGTGGTTGGGGCAGGGTCAGTGATGGTGGTAGTGAATGGGCTATCATTTGCTCTCCCAAATGCAACCCTGCAATTTCTGGTGGATGTGCATATTGGATCAACGTAGCATTCGTTTCCATTCTGAAGCCCATCCTGTTCAATTCTTGTGTGTAAACACTGTTCCTTTACAAGAAACTGAGTGGATCATGTATGAAAACAAGCATCAGAGAGAACTGAGATTGTCTTAGGGATGGAAGATTAAAATGGGAAATTAATAAAAGTAAAATGAAAAGAAATGCATTAATATTTCCCTTTTAATGCAGGCATTATGCAAGTCCAGTTTCACAGTGCATCTAAATATGTGAACATGTTCTTCCTGTTTCTATTGGAAGTTTGAAATTGCAACTTGGATATCTTTGCCCCCTCTATTGATAGTTCATTATCCGGGGCAGACGAGGGGAAGTGTATTTTCAGATTCAAAGGCACTTTCTCCCTGATAAAATGTAGCTTCCCACATTCTCCAAGTGAGATAAAACTGTAGAATGCATGGATGTCTAAGTATGCCATCGGTGGATTCTAATAAAGGCAATATGTTCTTTTGACATGGTTCTCATCCTCTGTACTCTTGCTACCAGGGGTTAATGGGAAACACTGGAAGAACAATCCATCACACTGACTGCAAAGGATTTAGTTATAACATTTTTAACAGAATTTGACCTTTTTTTTAAACATGTAGTGTGAGAAGAGAGACTGCCACAATGCAAAATTGTGATTGCTGCAGTAAAATATGGTCCGGGTGTAGGACAAGGAGAACATCTGAAATTATCTAAAATTGGGGAAGTCAGTGGAATTTCCATTTTGCTAAATGTGTGCTTCAGTTTAATGAAAAGCAGTCCATTCACTCATCAGACTACAATGATTTAATGAGTTATTTGGATATTTGCTAAATTTATATTCAGTGTTGCCCAGGCTAATTTGTTTTTGGCATCTTGTGTTTGTCAGGAGCTGTGTTGTCTGATAAAAGGAGTCAAAAAGGGTTAAGTTAGATATAGCTAACTAAGGTTGGTCTAGTAAATGTACTGCATTACTTAGGGCAGTTTAAAATTTGACTGAGCAATGTACTAACCTTCTAGAATAACAAAATGCTTGAAATACATCAATGAAAGAAATAAGAGTTAGCCTTTCAGGTTAATGACCCCAGGTTTAGTATGTGGTGACTCTTAAATGCCTTCTGAAATCACCTAGCAAGCCACAGTTGTATCGAACCACTATATAGGCTGCTAAAAGGACTGACGCCAGAGGGATGAACTTGGCATTAATCAAGGCAATGGAAATGACAACAGTGAATGGCTCCCGTTTTAACTGCAGGAATTCGGAGGCTTGTGCCAGAACTTGGGAGAGCATCATAACTTGACCTCATCCTTATCAAATTACCTGCAGCAAATGTATGAGTCCATGACAGTATCAGCAGGGGTGACCACTGCACAGTCCTTGAGGATACCAATATTTTACATTGTGTTGTGTTACATTAACGCTGTGCTAAATGGGATTAATTTCGACTAGTTCTACTCAGTCAACTGGGCACCCGTGAGTCTGTGGACCATTAGTAGCTGCAGAATTGTATTCAACCATGATCTGCAGGCTCTGTGCATAAACCAGCACTATCTTCCAACATTGAGGAGTTGAGGATTAAGACAGTTTGCCTTAAAAGTGAAACCAGACTTTTCAGAAGGGAAGAAACAATTATACACCTGAGGGATGGTTGAAATTGGAATTGTCTTCCATGAATTGTATTTGATGCAAAGCCAAATGCTAATTAGATCTGTGACTTAGATTTCTGTTAATGAAAGATAGTAATGGATCTGGGGCAAAGGTGGGTAAATAATTAGAATACAATCAGCTATGAGTTAATTAGATCCATAGAGTTATACAGCATAGAAACAGACCCTTCAATCCAACTCATGTATCTGACCAGAGATCCTCAACTGATCTAGTCCCATTTGTCAGCACTGAGCCTATAATCCTCTAAATTCTTCCTTTTCACATACCCATGCAGATGCCTTTTAACTGTTGTAAATGTACCCATCTCCACCACCACTTCTGGCAGCTCGTTCTATACACACACTACCCTCTGCGTGAAAAAGTTGTCCCTCACTCATGTCCCTTTTAAATCTTTACCCTCTCAACATAAACCTATTCTCGTTAGTTGTAGATTTGTATAAAAGACCTTGGCTATTCACCCTATCAACACTTCTCATGACTTTATAAACCCTTCAGCTTCTGACACTCCACGGAAAAGAGCCCCAGCCTTATCAACCTCTCCCTGTAGGTCAAACCCTCCAATCCCAGCAACATTCTTGTAAATCTCTTCTGAATCCTTGCAAGTTTAACAACATCTTTCCTGTAGCAGGGAGACCAGAACTGAACACAGTATTCCAAAAATGAATGATAAAATGGGCTGTAAGGACTAAATTAAAGTGGTGCTGGAAAAGTACAGCAGGTCAGGCAGCATCTAAGGATCAGGAAAATCGACGTTTCGGGCAAAAGCCCTTCATCAGGATGCTGCTTGACCCGCTGTGCTTTTCCAGCACCACTCTGATCTAGACTCTGATCTCCAGCATCTGCAGTGCTCTCTTTCGCCTGTAAGAACTAAATGGTCTACGTTATTCCAATGTTGCTGTTCATGAGTTTAGCTTCACAGTATTATGATTATTCATGTCCCCCATGTTAGTGATGTACTTCCACATTAACGGAGAGAGGTGAACAGATTTTGAGGGATGTCTTGCACCTAGAGTTACTTCTGTTGTTTTATCTTTTGTGTGATCAGTTGAGGAACAAATGAGAAAATCATAGCTTGAAATGTGAAAATGCTGAGAATAATCGGTAATTCTATCAGCATTCGGGTACAGCTACAGGTTAACTTTCCAACAGAACAAGAGTAACAGAAACCAGTGACTGGGTTACCTGCCGGTGTTCCAGTCTCACGATGCATCTATGTCCACCTGATTCAGCCCGTGTTGTAAATTTAGTAATGGAAGGTTCAAAGTCCACAAATCAGTGGTTTGTCTGTTCATGTTTTAACAACGGTGAAAATATTGAAGACAGTGATTTCATAAGAAATAGGAGTGAGAGTAGGCCCTTGGAGTCTGATCCATCATTCAATAAGACCATTACTAATCTTCAACTCCACTTTGCTGACTGACCGCTTATCCCTTTCAAATGGAATGATCGATAGATCTTCGCTCTGAATTTTCTCAACAGCATTCACAGTCCTCTGGGATAGAGAATTCCAATAATTCAAATCATTGTGGGAGAAGAAACTTCTCAGTCCTGATTGGATGGCTCCTTTTCTCTGAGATAATCCTGTAAGGCTGCTGGGGCAAGCTATCTCGTCAAGTTCTCCCTGAATCTTATTTACTCCAACTCATCATTGAAATCTAATCTCCAGAAAGGACAGGCCTTTTGTACTTACTAAAAATTTGTTCCTGAGATGTGGGCTGTGACTATTTGTTGCCCATGCATGATTGCTCCTTGAGGAGGTGGTGGTGAGCTGCCTTCTTGAACTGCTGCAGTCTGTTTGGTCGAGGTAGACTCATGATGCCATTAGTGGGAACTGTACAGAGTACTCCAGTGTTGTCTCAGGAAACTAAAAGAGAAAATGCTGGAAAATCTCAGCAGGTCTGGCAACATCTGTAAGGAGAGAAAAGAGCTGACGTTTCGAGTCTAACTGACCCTTTATCAAAGCTCTGACAAAGGGTCAGTTAGACTCGAAACGTCAGCTCTTTTCTCTCCTTACAGATGCTGTTAGACCTGCTGAGATTTTCCAGCATTTTCTCTTTTGGTTTCAGATTGCAGCATCCGCAGTAATTTGCTTTTATCTGTTGTCTCAGGAAATCCTTGTACAATTAAAGGAGATTTTTTTTCCTTTTGTACTCTAACCCACCAGCATTTAATAGTTTCTCACCTTTAAGAAATAGAATGAATTGAATTAGTTTTATTACCACGTAATCAAATGAGTGCAGTGAAAAGTTTATAAGTCGCCACTGACAGGGTCACCTTAGGTACAAAGGTACCTGGGCACAATGCATAGTTACAGAATAGAGAAATAAAGAGGAAAAAGTTACATTGCAGCTATAGACAGTATAACCATAGGCCAGAAAAACAAGATGCAAAGTTAAAAAGATAAACATCACAGTTTCTCTCCAAAGGGTCCCTTCAGCAGACCAGTGCAAAGGGCTTCCATGTTGTCCGACTGCTGGCTGCCACTCTGGGCACTCTGCTCTGGGCCAGTGGCATCTCCTCTCTGGTCACTGGCATCTCTGTTCTGGGCCACTGATGTCTCCACCAACCATGCTTTGGAGGCTGGCACTGGATCCAGGTCTATTTTTCTACTCACTAAAACTGAATAAGCTCAGACTTTGTCCATTATATACTGTCACCTTGTGGCTCATTCATCTAACGTTTGCAGTCTTCGTATTTTCCTCAAAGTTTACTTCCATTCTCGGTTTTATATCACCAGTAACGCAGATATATCCAACCAATTCCTATGAATTGTACGTAACTGATGTCTCAGCATTGAGATTTGCAACACCCACACTAGGAATAGACTTTGTTCAATTTTGAAATTGTAATGGGATCCCCTGCTTGTAATTGAGAAAGTGGAATCCGATTGTAAAGATGGTTTTAGAGTGCTGCAGTCGTGGCTTACACTGACTGACAGAAATATGCAGTCCGCATGTTCAGTGCTTGCATAGGAGTCTATCTGTGTGCATGTGGGTCAGCGAAAGTAGCTTGCTTATACTCTTGTTCAACTGTTCTTCACTTAAGAACAGAGACAATAAGGCTAAAGAATATAAATCTTTTACATCTTTCGCTGGGTGAGGTAACCCTGAGCTGTATGAGGGAACATAGAGCGAATATAACTAATGACACATGAAGGGTGGGGGATTGAACATATCTTGTTTGCTTTGTCTAAAATTGCAGCAATTATCTTGTACCTTATCAAAATAGAACTATTGACTGTTGGCTGTGGCAACGTTAAGTAAGTGCACTATTCTCTGTGTTACTACATTTCTCGTGAATTTTTATAATAAATGCAGAACTCCTTAGGCTGTGTGCAATACAATAATTGGAGGAGTAGGTCAGTTTGAACCTTTCACATGTTAAAATGTCCAATCCACTGAAGGTGTGGTTAGCTACAATCTAAGATCGACACATGTGGGCCAAGATTTCAATAGAATCACAGAATCATTACAGAACTATTACTATGACAGTGCAGAAGTGGGCCTCCTATTCCAGCACTGGCTCTCTGGGTATTTTAACTTAGTGCTGATCTCCTGTCTTTTCCATGTAATCTTGCACAATGTTTCTATTTAAGTATTCAGTCAATGCCCTCTTGAATGTCGCCTTTGAAACCGCCTCCAATACTCTTTCAGGCAGTGCATTCTAGTTTGAAACCCCTCACTGTGTGAAAACCTTTTTTCCCAGCTCGCTTTTGCTTCTTTCGTGAAACAATTTAAGACTGTCTGTTCTGGTGCTTGATCCATTTGTGAATGGAAACAGTTTCTCTGAATGCACTTTGCCCAAACGCCTCATGATTTTGAAATGTCCTCCCAGCTCTCCTCTCCAAAGAAAACAATTCCAACTTCTTCAATCTTCCCTCATTCCAATGCTCAATTCCTTCCTATTGTATGATATCCAAAACTGTACCCTGTACACCAGTGGAGAGCTAACCAGTGCTTATATAAGTTTATTATCACTTCCCTGCTCTTGTACTCTCTGCCCCTAACTAGGAAGCTGAGAGTTCTGTATGCTGTGTCAACAGATCTACCTACCTGTCCTACCATCTTTAAAGACTTATGCATATATACATCCAGGTCTCTCTCTGCTCCTCACACTCTATAGAATAGTTTATTCTGTATCCCCACGTTCTTTGTATCAAAATGTATTACTCACACCTATGCACATTAAACTTCATCTGCTACATATCTGCCCGTTCCATCAATGCGTCACAGACTTTCGAAACTTCTACACTCTCCTCCTCACAGATTACAATTCTTCCAAGTTTAGAGCCATTTGCAAACGTTGAAATTGTCTTGTGCACACCAAAATGTAGATCATTTACATAGAATCAATAAAAGCAAAAATCCCAACACTGACCCCAAGGGAAATCCCCTAAAAACCTTTCTTGAGACTGAACAATACCCATTAACCTTAACTCTGTTTGCAATCTATTGGCCAGTTTTGTATCCACCTTGTAACTCTCCTTTTTATTCCACCTTCAATAACTTTCTTCACAAAGGCATTGTATCAAACACCATTGAGAGGTCCATGCACACCACATCAATACTCTTGTTATCAACTGTCTTTGCTGCATAGAGTCATAGAGATCGACAGCACTGAAAAAGACCCATCAGCGCATTGTGTCTGCCCTAGTCAAAAACAACGGCCTAACTACTTTAATCCCATTTTCCAGCACTTGGCTCATAGCTCTGTATGTCTTCGCATTGCAAGTCATCCAAATGCTTCTCAAATGTTTTATGACGGTTTCTGCCTCCAACACCCTTACAGCCAGTGAGTTCCAGATTCCCAAAACCCTCTGGATGAAAAAGTTTTCCTCACATCTCTTCGAAACCTTCTGCCCATTTCCTTAAATCTATCCCCTCTGGTTATTGACCCTCCATCAAGGGAAAAGTCTCCTCCTATCCAACCTGTCCAGACCTCTCATAATTTTATACATCTCAGTCATGTCCCCTCTCAATCTCCTCTCCCTTCAGGAAACCAGTCTGATCTGTCTCTCTTCAAAACTGAAACTCTCCGGGCAAAGTCCTGGTAAATCTCTTCTGCGCACTCTCCAGTGCAATCATATCCCTTTGTAAAATGTGAATTCCAGAACTGCAAATGTTTAAAATCTTCCCTCTTCCAAAAACTCTAGTAAGTTAAAAAAAACAAAGAATTGCTAATGCTGGAAATCAGAAACAAAACAGAACTTGCTGGAAAAGCTCAGCAGGTCTGTCAGCATCTGTCAGAAGAAAGCAGAGTTAACGTTTCACATCCAGCGACCTTTCTTTAGAAGAATCCTTCCAAAATGTTAACTCTGCTTTCCCTCCACAAATTCTGCCAGATGTGCTGAGTGTTTCCAGCGATTTCAGTTTTTGTTAAGTAGATGAATTTCCTTTAACAATTCCCTGCTGATTTTTCCAAATCAATCCACATTTTTCCATGTGTCTATTAATTCAATCTTGAACAATAGTATCCAGACGTCTACCACTGCTAATTGATCTGTAATTGCTGGGACAATCTCAATAACTTTCTTTGAACAAGGGCATAATGGATGTAGGTTTGCTCGCTGAGCTGGAAGGTTTGTTTTCAGACGTTTCATCACCATGGTAGGTAACTTCTTCAGTGGGCCTCCAAATGAAGCGCTGGTGGCATGGCCCACTTTCTATTTATTGGTTTAGGTTTCCTTGGGTTGGTGGTGTTATTTCCCGTGGTGATGTCATTTCCTGCGGTGATGTCATTTCCTGTTCTTTTTCTCAGGGGTGGTACATGGGATCCAAGTCAATGTGTGTGTTGAAAGAGTTCCGGTTGGAATCCCATGCTTCTGGGAATTCTCATGCATGTCTCTGTTTGGCTTGTCTTAGAATGGATGTGTTGTCCCTGTCGAAGTGGTGTCCTTCTCATCTGTATGTAAGGATACTAGTGAGAGTGGCTCATGTCATTTTGTGGCATGTTGATGTTCATGTATCCTGGTGACTAGTTTTCTTCCTGTTGGTCCAATGTAGTGTTTGTTACAGTTCTTGCAAGGTATTTTGTAAATGACATTAGTTTGTTTGTTGTCTGTATAGAGTCTTTCAAGTTCATTAGCTGCTGTTTTAGTGTGTTTATGGGTTTCTAGACTAGCATGATGCCAAGGGGTCTGAGTAGTCTGGCCGTCATTTCCGAGATGTCTTTGATGTAGGGGAGAGTGGCTAGGGTTTCTGGACATGTTTTGTCTGCTTGTTTGGGTTTGTTGCTGAGAAATCGATGGACTGTGTGCATTGGGCACCCATTCTTTTTGAATAAACTATATAGGTGATTTTCTTCTGCTCTGCGTAGTTCCTCTGTGCTGCAGTGTGTGGTGACTCATTGAAATAATGTTTTATTGCAGGCATGACAAACAGACAGAAAACTAGCCACCAGGACACATGGACATCAACTAGCCACAAAAAGACATGACCTACTCTCACATACAGATGAGGAAGGACACCACTTCGACTGGAACAACACATCCATCCTAGGACAAGGCAGAGACATGCACGAGAATTTCTAGAAGCATGGCATTCCAAACAGAACTCTAGCAACAAACACATTGACTTGGACCCCATTTACCATCTCCTGAGAAAAAGAACGGGAAATGACATCACCACAGGAAATGATGTCTCCAAGGGAAATGACATCACCAACCCCTGGATACATAAATAGAAAGCGAGCCATGCCACCAGTGCTTCATCTGGAGGCTCACTGAAGATGTTAACAGGCAGGTTTGGTGACAAAACGGCTGAAAATGAACCTTCCAGCTCAGCGAGCAAACCTACATCCAGAACCTCAACCTGAGCTACAAAGCTTCTCAAAACTCACTAACACCTATGGGTGCAATATGCAAAAACTGGCCCGAAAATGGGAAACCAATGCCATCTGACAGGGCGCCACCTATGAACAGCTGTACTTCCGCACGAATGCCTAAGGAAACAAGTACTACCTAAATATCTTCAATACAAACTTCCCCTTAACACCCCATTCGCGAAAAGAATAGCAGAGCAAAACGGCCGCAGAATGCTCAGAGAAGTGATTAATGATGCCTACAACAGACTTTGTAAATGCAACTGGGAAATTTCGCGCCAAAAAGCTTTACTCACTAATGCAACAGACCATGAATGGACAGACACAGTGCAACAAGCCATAGATATTAGACAGCCACAAACACAGGAAATGAAAATAAAACTGGACCTGCAGAAAAAACTAGACAAACTTACACAAAATAACAACACAGAAGCATGGATTAAAAAAAACTTATCTGACCAACCCTTAACAGACACTGAAAAAGCTGCCTTAGTAAGAGGATTAAATTACAACTTCCAGGATGTGGACAAGAAAGATTTCTAAGCAGCATTAGAAACAACACTGAAAGATAACCAACTCTCAGAATAAACCCAGCAAACCATCAGACAGACAGTCGCACCAATATTAAGCAGGAAAAAGGAAGGAAACACATTCATTGCACAAGAAAGGAAAGTGCTAGAAAGACTGAAGAAAGACAAAAACATTGTTATCCTACCTGCAGACAAAGGATGCTTGACAGTCATTTTAAATCAAAGATACTACATTGAGAAAGCGAACGTACTACTTACAGATGCCAACACTCACCAACAAGTGGCGATAGACCTGACCCCACAACAAGAGAACTGAATCACAGCCCTACTCAAAAACCTTCAGAAATCTGGAGAAATAAATAAGACCGACTTCCAAAAAATGAAACCAGACAGATCCAACACACCACGCTTCTGTGGATTATCCAAAATTCACAAGCCAGGAGCCCCCCTCAGACCCATAGTCTCACTACCTGGAACACCAACTTACAGATTGGCAAAGGAGCTACAACAAAGACTAAAACACTGAGTAGACTCATGCCATTCCATCCACTCCACCCAAGAATTCCTGAACACCATCAAAGACACCAAGATAGAAAAGGATGAAATAATGGGTTCCTTTGACATAACAGCCCTGTTCACATCCATCAACATCAACCTGGCCAAAGAAACACTGACTACACGATTAGAAGAACCAAAGACACATACACCAAACACCTTTAACTTCATCAGCAAGGACATTATCGTGAAGCTACTGGACCTATGCCCTACCACCCACTTCACCTTCAACAACAAAACTTACAGACAAACCAACGGAACACCCATGGGATCTCTGATATCAGGGTTCTTAGCAGAGGTAGTGATGCAGAGACTCGAAAAAACAGCTCTGCCAACCATCCAACCCAAACTTTGGCTCCGCTATGTGGATGACACCTTTGTCATCACTAAATGAAACAAATTAGAGGAAATCTTCAAGACCATCAATAATACCCTTACTGGCATAAAATTCACTAAAGAGGAGGAAAACAACAACAAACTGCTATTCCTAGATGTCGCAGTAGAGCGAAACAGCCAATGGGGAACTTCAAACCAGCGTTTACAGGAAAACAACACAAACAGACCAAACACTGAACTACAGAAGCAATCATGCCGTCTACAGGCCGCCTACTTGCGGAACATTTCAGAGAACACCTCTGGCAACAACACATTTTCAGCTCTGATCTCCAGCATCTGCAGTCCTCACTTTCTCCTAGAAGATTTTACCTACTGCGAATCCTCTTACAAGGATGCCTTCCTTGAAGAAGCTCTCTTCCTCCCTCTACAAGGATTTCAGTGAGTCCCTCTCTCACTGCACACCCCAAGTCATCTCCTCTGCCCAGAAGCTCTTCAGCCACGTTCTCAAACAGACTTGCTACCACAGCCACACCTCCTTCCTCAGCACCCACCTATGGAACTGACTGACCCCGCACGGACTCCGGACTACGTTCAGACCAACAAAATTTGGACCCAACCAGGACAACCAGTACCTGTAACAAATCCAAAGCCTCCAGCAACAGACATCCCTCCGGATCCTCCGCTCCACACTTGCAGCCATGCGCCGCTACCTACATTCCCTGCAATCAGCCCTACCCCAGCTCAGGACAACACTCTCACAGACCTGTAAAGGTCCTCTACTGTTCTTCATCCACAGAAGAATCCATACACTAAACAAATAGTTCTTCCTAGCAGCCTGCTCCTGCCCCACCGAACTCATCTCTGCATATCTCGACACGGTCCTGTCCCCCTTTGTCCAAGAACTCCTCACCTACGTTCGGGACACCACGCACGTCCTCCACCTCCTCCATGATTTTCACTTCCCCAGTCCCCAACGCCTTATCTTCACCATGGATATCCAGTCCCTGTACACCTCCATCCCCCATCACCAAGGACTCAAAGCCCTCCGCTTCTTCCTTTCCCGCCGTACCGACCAGTACCCTTCCACTGACACCCTCCTTTGACTGACTGAACTGGTCCTCACTCTGAACAACTTCTCTTTTCAATCCTCCCACTTCCTCCAAATCAAAGGAGTAGCCATGGGCCCCAGCTATGTCTGCCTCTTCGTAGGATATGTGGAACAGTCCATCTTCTGCAGCTACACTGGCACCTCCCCCCATCTTTTCCTCTGCTACATCGATGACTGTTTCGGCGCTGCCTCCTGCTCCCACGAGGAGATTGAACAGTTCATCCACTTTACTAACACCTTCCACCCCGACCTCAAATTTACCTGGATCATCTCAGACTCCTCCCTCCCCTTCCTAGACCACTCCATTTCTATCTCGGGCGACCAAATCAACACGGACATTTACTATAAACCGACTGACTCCCATAGCTACCTAGACTACACCTCCTCCCACCCTGCCCCCTGTAAAAACGCCATCCTATATTCCCAATTCCTTCATCTCCGCCGCATCTGATCCTAGGAGGACCAGTTCCAATACCGAACAACCCAGATGGCCTCTTTCTTCAAAGACCGCAATTTCCCCCCAGACATGATCGACGATGCTTTTCACCGCATCTCCTCCACTTCCCGCTCCTCTGCCCTTGAGCCCTGCCCCTCCAATCACCACCAGGGCAGAACCCCACTGGTCCTCACCTACCACTCCCCCACCAACCTCCATATACATCGTATCATCCGTCGCCATTTCCGCCACCTCCAAACGGACCCCACCACCAGGGATATATTTCCCTCCCCTCGCCTATCAGCGTTCTGAAAAGACCACTCCCTCCGTGACTCCCTCGTCAGGTCCACACCCCCCACCAACCCAACCTCCACTCCTGGCACCTTCCTCTGCAACCGCAAGAAATGCAAAACTTGTGCCCACACCTCCCCCCTTA
>NC_057744.1:8138252-8142769 GCF_004010195.1 Chiloscyllium plagiosum | reverse complement strand
CCAGGTGGTCACGGAGGGAACGGTCTTTGCGGAAGGCGGAGGGGGGTGGGGAGGGGAATATATCCCTGGTGGTGGGGTCTGTTTGGAGGTGGCGGAAATGTCGGCGGATGGTTTGGTTTATGCGAAGGTTGGTAGGGTGGAAGGTGTGCACCAGGGGCGTTCTGTCCTTGTTGCGGTTGGAGGGGTTGGGTCTGAGGGCGGAGGTGCGGGATGTGGACGAGATGCGTTGGAGGGCATCTTTAACCACGTGGGAAGGGAAATTGCGGTCTCTAAAGAAGGAGGCCATCTAGTGTGTTCTGTGGTGGAACTGGTCCTCCTGGGAGCAGATATGGCGGAGGCGGAGGAATTGGGAATACGGGATGGCATTTTTGCAGGAGGTAGGGTGAGAAGAACTAATGTCATTTACAAAATACCGTTCAAGAACTGTAACAAACACTACTTTGGGCAAACAGGCAGGAAGATCATGTTTCGAGCAAAAGCCCTTCATCAGAAATAGAGGCAGAGTGCCTGAAGGGTGGAGAGATAAATGAGAGGAGGGTGGGTGTGGGGAGATTGCATAATATTTGCAATTCTATCATCCTCTGGCACCAACTCCGAAGCCAGGGAAGATTGAAAGATAATTCATAGAATCATGAACTTATTACGGTGCAGAAGAAAGCCTTTAGTCTATTGTGCCTGCACCTGTTCTCTTAGCTAGTGCCAATCTCTTGCTGTTTCCCATATCACTGCAAATCATTACTACCCAAATAACCATCCAATGCCCTCAATTGAACCTGCAGCCACCACATTTTCAAGCAGTATATTCTGTATCCTAACTACTCACTAAATAAAAAGTCTCTTTCTCACATCACCCTTGCTTCGTTTGCAAAATTTCCAAATTTTGAAAATAGTCTGATCAATTTCATTCCATAACTGAATCGTCGGTTATGAATGGACATGGGGCGAGTGTGGGGTGGGGGTGGTATGTATATGTTTTGTTTTTTTTTTGAGGTGGAGTGTGATACTCCTAAATAATTGTTATAAGTTGATGAGGCTACTTAAAATTCAGCTATCGTAATCCTCCAAATAAAGGGACAGCCAAAACTGTTTTGGTGCAAGAGTAAATAGACAAGGTCTTGGGTGGGGGAGTCCAGAACTAGAAGGAATAGGTTGAGGATGAGAGGGGAAAAATTTAAAAGGGATCTAAGGGGCACACATTTCACACAGAGGGTGATGCGTGTATGGAATGAGCTACCAGAGGCAGTGGTGGAGTCTGTTATAATGACAACGTTTAAAAGGCATTTGGATGGTTATATGAATAGGAAGGGTTTAGAGAGGTGTGGACCCAAGTGCTGGTAAATGGAACTAGATTAGGTTGGGATACCTGGTTGGCATGGACGAGTTGGACTGAAGGGTCTGTTTCCATGTTGTACATCTCCAAGACTCTATCGGGCTATAGATTAGATTAGATTCCCTACAGTGTGGAAACAGGCCCTTCGGCCCAACCAGTCCACACTGACCCTCCAAAGAGTAACCCACCCAGACTTATTTCACTCTAACCAATGCACCTAACACTACAGGCAATTTAGCCTGGCCAATTCACCTGACCTGCACATCTTTGGACTGTGGGAGGAAACCGGAGCACCTGGAGGAAACCCACGCAGACACTGGGAGCATGTGCAAACTCCACACAGACAGTCACCCGCGGCGGGAATCAAACCCAAGGCTTTACTGCAGCTTTCCAAAGCGGACTGTGATACAAACTGACACAAACAATGTGTTGCTACAATAATCCCCCAATTAAAAGCAATTATCTTTGCATTAACTTCTGAGCACTACATTAGCTGTTACTGTCCTACACCTGGACCAGTGTCAAGTACAGGAATGGTTTAGGGGGGCAAAAATGAATTAATTTTAAAATTATTGAAAAGCAGAAAGTTGGGAAAGGAGTGCATCATTTCTATCTGCTGATTGAGGGCTCTTTTAAATCAAGAAACTGAAGCAAGTTTGAAGTCCTTTTCCAGATAGCGATGGTGAAAAATCAGCAAGGTAGTGGAATATCTGTGACATCCCAACCCAGGATTTTACTGGGCTGCTGCTGCTACAGCTTTTGCAAAAACCTGATCTTCCTGTTACAGGCGTGGGATCATTTGGCTTTTTTTTCAACTGGCCTGCACTTCACTGTGGCCAACAAGAGAGCAGCTTTCAGTGCAGCATCACATGATACTAATCCCAGTGAGTGACAAAAACCAAAGGAAGTATGGATGCTGTAAAATAAGCCAGAGGAGGAAGTGAAACTGGCGAGTGGTGCAGCCCTGAGCCAGCTTGATGTGATGCTGTTGGAGAGTGAGAGGGGTCAAGAATGTGCGTGTGACACTGTGTGGCACTGAGTGTGGATCTCAGGATGCAGTGAGAACAGCTGCCTGTGGAACATCGCACGTCCCAGAGACACCTGTGATCCTGGGTGGATTCAAAGCACGAGGGATGAAACTCGAGTTGGAACCCACCTGGGGTGAATCTGAACCAGAGGCAGTCACTGAGGAATGTCATGCGGCTGTGGAAACGAGAAATATCTGGTCAAACAGTGAAGGAGTGACAGCGAAACTAATGACGGTGGCCAAGAAAAATGATTGGAATGGAAATCCTGTCAGAGAGAGGAGCAGAACATCTTCAAGGTTGGCATACCTGGAAGAGATGTGGCAGTCAGTTAAATATTAAATATTAAATAAAAACTGAAAGAACTGCCAGTAAGTGATGATCCCACAAAGCGATCCTTGACACCTATCTGATCAATGGTGTTAATTGTCCTCACTCAGTGTGAAAATCAACATCATCATTTGCTCCCATGGAACACTGGGTGAACTAGTGTTCTTAAAACCAGGATGTCAAGAATTTAATGAAACAGTTTCTTGAGGGAATCTTTACTGTAAGTAAGAAGTGGGAATTATGTGCACTTATTGCTGACATTAATCCTTAGTGATTCATTTGTTGAATAATAAATGTAGCATGTATTGATTTGTTCAGAGTAGGTTAATGAGAGTGTCCATACATCTGCAGTCGAAGCAATGGAATTGGTCTGTCTTCTAAACTAATCAATTGGTCTGATTGCTGTGCTTGCTTCCTTAGTACTAACGTCTTTGCATTTTTTTGATTTAAGTTATCAATCAATGCAGTCAGACTGTGTGTTCTGTGCCTGTGCACTTGGTATAAAGCTCTTGTTCCTCAGTAAGAATGTGTTGATTCAATTCCTTGGACATATATTGTAGTCTGACATTGTAGATACAATTCTTCCATTAAAGAGTTCAATCATGAACCCACCTTGCTGTGATTTGGACGAGTGCTAATTGTTTTGCACAGTGTCGGGCATCAAGACATTACTGGCACGGTGGCTCAGTGGTTAGCACTGCTGCCTAACAGCACCAGGGATCCAGGTTCAATTCCAGCCTCGGGCAACTGTCTATGTGGAGTTTGCATATTCTCCCCATGTCTGCGTGGTTTCCTCTGGGTGGTCTGGTTTCCACCCAATGTTCAAAGATGCACAGATTAGGGCGGCTTGACCATGCTAAATTGCCCGTAGTGTCCAGGTGATTGCAGGCTAGGTGGGTTAGCCATGGGAAATGCAGGGTTAGGTTTAAGGGGTTGGATCTGGGTGGGATGCTGTTGGGTGGGTTGGTTTGAGCTCGATGGGCTAAATGGTCTGCTTCCATACTATAGGGATTCTATGATCCATCCAGGCTATCCTGTATAATCCTGCATCACTCAGACTTAGCACACTTCCTGGGATCATGTTGTATGTTGCAACAGGCATAACTCTGAAGAGTTTTAGGATCAACTGATGTTGAGAATGGCACGATATCAATGTATTTTGTTTTCATGATCTGTTCCTCTATGTATGTAAAAACTGCCATGACAAAATTCTTGGCACTAGATCATTTTGAACAGTTATCACTTTAGCCCATGAATGTAAAAATAAAAATAAATTCTTGTTGATCTGCGTTGCTATTTCTCCACTCAAGAGTCAGCGCCAATTCTTCACCAACCTGGATGATGGATCAGGAACCAACAGGTCGTAAATGATCCACTGGAGACCCCGGAGGTGTGAGAATGGTCAGTGGGCTGGAGACCCTGATGGATGAGCGGATGGTCAGTGGGCTGGAGACCCTGAGGGATGTGGGGATGGTCAGTGGGCTGGAGACCCTGAGGGATGAGGGGACGGTCAGTGGGCTGGAGACCCTGAGGGATGAAGGGATGGTCAGTGGGATGGAGACCCTGAGGGATGAGGTGATGGTCAGTGGGATGGAGACCCTGAGGGATGAAGGGATGGTCAGTGGGATGAAGACCCTGAGGAATGTTGGGACGGTCAGTGGGCTGGATATCCTGGGGAATGTGGGGATGGTCAGTGGGCTGGAGACCTGAGAGATGCGAGGGCAGTCAGTGGGCTAGAGACCCTGATGGATGAGGGGATGGTCAGTGGGCTGGAGACCCAGAGAGATGTGGGGATGGTCAGTGGGCTGGAGACCCTGATGGATGAGTGGATG
>NC_057744.1:8124042-8137752 GCF_004010195.1 Chiloscyllium plagiosum | reverse complement strand
CTGTAACTAAGTCCTCTGTGCCTATGATGGTACCATATCTTGGACATTGTAGCCTTTTCACTGTAATCCTGTAGTTCTGTACTTAAGTACACATGACAATAAAGGATATTCTGATATCCTGATATTCTGACTGTGGAAACTATAATTAATTGTTGTAAAGAACAATCTGGTTCTCTCATGCCCTTGAAGGAAGGCGGTCTGATCTCTCTGTGAGTTCAGACCCTCAGAAAAGGCCCAGGAAACCATTCAGTTCAAGAGCTTTTAGGAATGGGTAACAAATGTTTGCAGGTGATGCCCAAATCCAAGTGAAAAAATAAGGGGGGATAAAAAGTCTAAGTTAAAGAGGAATTTGATAGAGAAAGCCATTTTTGTCAGATATGCGGTCGAAGTAATACATTGAAAATGGAAGAAAAGCAGACATTCTTCCATTTTTTAAAAGAATGATTCTCCTTATACTCTGCACGAAATTTCAAGAGGGGGGCTGTTGTGGTGCTAAGGTTGAGTCCCTGTCTCTGTGCTAGATGAGCCCAGTACAAGACCCACCTGCCTCCCAGCTGTGTCATAAAGGGTTCAAACAGATTGACAAAATCTAAGCTAAAACTCAATCTGATGTTCTTTTTAGCTAAGAATTCTCAGATCACACTGGACTGAAGATGTGATTTGGAGAAACCAGTGTTGGACTGGGCTGTACAAAGTTAAAAATCACACAACACCAGGTTACAATCCAACAGGTTTATATGGAAGCACTAGCTTTCAGAACACTGCTCCTTCATCAGGTGGAACTGCATGTATATGATGAAGGGAGCAGCTCTCCGAAAGCTAGTGCTTCCAAATAAACCTGTTTGACTATAACATGGTGTTGTGTGATTTTTAACTTTGGACTGAAGACAGAGGCGTAGTTTCTTTTTCTTCTGTTATGTAGTCTCTTTTGCTTTCTGAATGGTTCAAAAGAGCTCATACCAGAATCTGGAAACATGAGGCTAACTGGTCGCGTTTCTGAGCAGGAAGATGAAATTTCCTTCAGCTCTGAATGCTGGTTACGTCAAGATTATAACCTTAGCTTCCTTATTAGATGAGTGACAAATATTAAGGGGATATAGAAGTACACATATAGCGGTCAATAGCAAGGAAGTTACAGTGAAATGCTGCCCCCTCCACTTCACATCAGCTCTGATGAAGAATTATCTAGATTCAAACTGCCAGCTTGCTCTCTCTCCATAATGCTGCCTGAGCCGTTGTGATCTCCAGCATTTTGTCTTTTTTGACAAATCATAAGTCTGGCCTCAATGGGCATATTGCATCCAACTTTGGGCATTTCACTTCAGGAAGAATGTAAAGTCATTAGCGGGAGACTGTGGGAAAGATTCATGGGAATGTGGTGAGGAATTTCAGTTACATCCACAGGATAGATCAGGGAAGCTGAGATTGTTCCCCCCAGAGATGGGAAGGTTGAGGGGAGATTTGATAGAGGTGTCCATGTTTGTAAGGCAGCTGAACAGAGTTGCTAAAGAGAAACTGATCCCATTGGCAGAATGATTGCAAACAGGATGACACAGGTTTAAGGTGAATTGCAGAAGAAGGATGAGAAAATTATAACTTTTCACGGGAGCAAGTGGTTTGGGGTTTTGAAACTACTATCTGAGAGTGTGGTGTGACTTTCAAAAGTAAAATACTGGATCATTTTCAATTATTAACTAATTGTCAGATAATTCAAATTATTACTTTCAAATGTAAAATTGGGTAATTATCCAAATAGAAAACATTCTCAAGACTGTGGGGCAAAGGGGGAGGGTTAAACAGACTGGAGGCCTGCGGAGTACCACAAGGATCAGTGCTGGGCCCTCTACTTTTCATCATTTATAAAAATGATTTTGATGTGAGCATAAGAGGTATAGTTAGTAAGTTTGCTGATGACACTTGGTTAGGCCACTGTTGGAATATTGCGTGCAATTCTGGTCTCCTTCCTATCGGAAAGATGTTGTGAAACTTGAAAGAGTTCAGAAAAGATTTACGAGGATGTTGCCAGGATTGGAGGATTTGAGCTACAGGGAGAGGCTGAAAAGGCTGGGGCTGTTTTCTCTGGAGCATCAGAGATTGAGGGGTGACCTCATAGAGGTTTATAAATCATGAGGGGCATGGATAAGATAAGTAGACAGGTATATTCCCTGGGATCGGGGGGTCCAGAACTAGAGGGCATAGGTTTAGGGTGAGAGGGGAAAGATATAAAAGAGACCTAAGGGACAACTTTTTGACGCAGAGGGTGGTATATGTATGAAATGAGCTTCCAGAGGATGTGGTGGAGGCTGGTACAATTGCAACATTTAAAAGGCATCTGTATGGGCATATGAATAGGAAGGGTTTGGAAGGATATGGGCCGGGTGCTGGCAGGTGGGACTAGATTGGGTTGGAATATCTGGTCGACATGGACAAATTGGACCGAATGGTCTGTTTCCATGCTGTACATCTCTATGACTATGACTTTATTTTGAAAGCTACCAAAGATGCAATGGAATTGGCCAAATAGCCTCCTTTTGTGCTGTAACCATTCTATGATTCCTGCTGTTCAGATGAGGATAATCATAAATCTTCAGCAAATGGATTTATGTAGCACTATAACTGAAACACACACAATGTGCTCAATAATTTTAATATTTAAGCAAATGTAGCCCACAGATGAAATTAAGCAAGTATTGGCTGGTCACTTTAGGTTATAAATGGAGCAGTAATAACACAGAAAAACACTTTTGATTACAAGCTCACCAGGAATTTGTTCAGATATAATGTCCTAAAGGGCCTATGGGGAAAGGTGTGATAAAGCTGCTCCTTTAACAAGGTTATGTAGTCTTTGGCTTTTTCTTCACAGAGGTCATAAACAACACAGACTCCAAAAGGTCTGGGTTTGAAGGGTATTAGAACCAATTTGGTAATAGATAACAGTGATTGCCTCAGGCAGAAGGCTTTCAAGTTTTAAGAAAAACATTTGTACAATGAAAGGGGAATGGCCAGTTCTCCCAGCTCAGCTTATCTCTGGTTTGGTTTTTTTTTAAAAACAGGAGTGTGAACAGAAAGGCTGCTGAATCCAAAGAAGCAGATCCAGGTTGATCCTCTCTCTCTCTGACTTCTCTTCTGTAAGACCCTGTATTTGATTTTACCTTTTGTGCCAAGGGGTGTTTATGGGGAATTTTGCAAGTATTTGGAATGGCATCATTGAGTTGGGATAATCTGTTGTGTTTTCAGATAGGGTAAGTTGTTCAGTATTCTGTTTTCTGTTCCTTGTGTTTTATTCAGTAATCTTGTTAATAGATTCTGTTTTGTTTAAAACTAAATGGTTTGACCAGCTGCATTACTCCTGGAATATCCACTTTCCACCTGCTTAACAAACTAGAAAAGTTAGGGTCTGGGCTACATTCTTCAAATGTTTTGAGAGGGTCTGGCCTGGCCCACAACAAAGTTAAAGGTGAATCCTGTCAGATGGTTCCCTCAATAGATTGTCAAAGTCATTTGGTGAAATGCCTCATTGTCAAAACATTCAAACAAGCTCCAAGACGTGGTCTGGGCACTGGCCTCCTGTCAAATCTTTCTGCACGTTTACAGAGACTATTATTCTGCAAAAGCAAAATACTGAGGATGCTGGAAATCTGGAATGGAAACTGAAAATATTGGAGGAATTCGGCAAGCCTTGGAGCATCTGTAGAGAGAGAAACCCAGTTAACATTTCCAGTCGAATACAATTCTTCTTCAGAACAATTCTGAAGAAACTGGAACTCTGATTCCTTAGCACATGGGACTGATGTATGAAAAGAGACTGGATCGTATGTTCACTGGAATTTACAAAAATGAGGGGTTCCTCATTCTAACAGGACTAGATGGGGCAAATGCTAGAAGGATGTTCCTGATGATTAAGGAGTCCAGAACCAGGGGCCACAGTATAAGAATACAGAGTATGCCGTTTCAGACTGAGATGAGGAGATGTTTCTTCACCCAGAGAGTGGTAAGAAGCCTGTGGAGATCTGTGGCACAGAAGGTGGCTGAGGCCAAAACATTGAATGTTTTCAACAGGAGTTAGACATAGCTCTTAGGGTCAAAAGGTCTGGGGAGAAAGCAGGAGCAGGGGATCAGTTGCATTGAATGGAGGAGCAGGCATTAAGGGCCAAATAGCCTATTCCTGCCTAGTTTCTAAGTTTCTTGGAATCATATTGAACTGAAAATGTTAATTCTGTTTCTCTCCCCACAGACAAGCTGATCTTTTCCAGCAGTTTCTGCTTTTTTATAATACAAACCATTGCCCACCTCCTCCTTGAACATGACATTGCAAAGTAGGTTTGCAAAGAGATACAGTTTTTATTTCAAAGTTCATCCCAAGCAGTTCCAAGAAACAGGGCTCCGTGGTCAATGTGTTGCTCCCAGGGACACAACCAAGACAAACATTAACTCCAGCTGGAGGACCATCAACTCACTGAAAGACATGATTTGATTGGCCTGAAACCTACTGGTCTTCCAGAGTAAAAGCTTGTCTATGGATAACTGCTGCCCATTCTAAAGCCCAGGACTATGAGCTGATTAATGTCCTAAAGTTTTGAGTGACCATCTCAAAGACGCAGTGAGGAAGGTCACCATCTGAGACCTTTTGTCTATTGCACCCCAAGGGGCTAGAAACTGGGTAAAATCCCTTGGGCAGTATAATATGTAAACTGATCTTGTTAATGTTAACTGTTCCTGTCAATACAGGATTGGAAGAAACCAATCTTATTTTCATGTTATGTCATGTTAACTTTGAACAGCTGCCAAACGTACTTTTATAAATTTTATGATCATATTTTTAATTAAAAAAACAGTAATTCAGTTGGCTTAGGGGAAAATCTATTTAAATTTATTTGAGGTATTTTGAATGAAGTGTCAGAGGAGGGAGTTGATGAATGTATTTAATTAGCAGGTGCCAGTGTTGGACTGGGGTGGACAAAGTTAAAAATCACACAACACCAGGTTACAGTCCAACAGGTTTATTTGGAAGCATTAGCTTTCGGAGCGCCGCTCCTTCATCAGATGGTTGTGGAGTATAAGATTGTAAGACGATCTTCCAATCTTATACTCCACAACCATCTGATGAAAGAGCAGTGCTCCGAAAGCTAGTGCCCAAATAAACCTGTTGGACTGAAATCTGGAGTTGTGTGGTTTTTAAATTTAATTCGCAGGAATGACATGCTGTATAGTCGTTCAGAAAGGTATGCCACTCCTTCCTGATACTGTGTGGTACATGTGTTAGGACAGACTTGTAGACTGATACCTGAGAGCAGAACTAACTGTGCCAGTCACGCTGATGGTTTCAAGCTGTATAAACTCCCCATTTCCATCTGTGTTTACTTGTGTCAGTGTTTATTCAACTTGGGCTGGAAATTAAAAGCTCTGCCCTGAAGCTTCCCCACCACACCTGTGTGGATGTTTGTCGATTGTGTGTGTTCCAAAGTAAATTTGAAATAATAGTCATTCCATCTCTGTTTGGAAGTTATGTTAGAAGCTTAAAAAGTCTAGTAATTGCTGCATCACTCCTGCTCTAACTGGAATGAATGATTATTTCATCACAACTGACACACACACACAGACTCTCTCTCTCTCTCTCTCTCACTCACAACACAAGAATTAGGAGCAGGAGCAGGCTATCTGGCCTTTTAATAAGATCTTGGCTGGTCTTTTCATGGACTCAGCTCCACTTACCACCCTCTCATCATAACCCTTAATTCGCTTATTGTTAAAAAAAATCTACCTTAGCTTTAAAACCGTTTACAGAGGTAGTGTCACCTACTTCACTGGGCAGGGAAGTTATGTTAGAAGCTTAAAAAGTCTAGTAATTGCTGCATCACTCCTGCTCTAACTGGAATGAATGATTATTTCATCACAACTGACACACACACACACACACAGACTCTCTCTCTCTCTCTCACTCACAACACAAGAATTAGGAGCAGGAGTAGGCTATCTGGCCTTTTAATAAGATCTTGGCTGGTCTTTTCGTGGACTCAGCTCCACTTAGCACCCTCTCATCATAACCCTTAATTCGCTTATTGTTAAAAAAAATCTACCTTAGCTTTAAAACCGTTTACAGAGGTAGTGTCACCTACTTCACTGGGCAGGAAATTCCATAGATTCACAACCCTCTGGGTGAAGAAGTTCCTTCTCAATTCAGCCCTAAATCTGCTCCTCCTAATTTTGAGCCCACGCCCTCCCAGCTTCACCCACCAGTGGAAACATCCTCTCTACTTCTATCTTATCTATTCCATCCATAATTGTATATGTTTCTATAAGATCCCCCCTCAATCTTCTAAATTCCAATGAATATAATCCCAATCTCTTAGTTTGTCCTCATAAGCCAACCCCCTTCAACTTTGGAATCAACCTAGTGAACCTCCTCTGCACCCCCCTGTAATGCCAGTATATTCTTCCTCAAGTAAGGAGACCAAAACTGCACACAGGTGTGACCTCACCAGCACCTTGTACAGCTGCGACATAACCTCCCTGCTTTTAAACTCAACCCCTTTAGCAATGAAGGACAAAATTCCATTTGCCTTCCTAATTATTTGTTGTACCTGCAGACCAACTTTCTGTGATTCAAGCACAAAGACACCCAGGTCCCTCTGCATAGCAGCGTGCTGCAACTTTTTACCATTCAAGTAATAATCCATTTTACTGTTATTCCTTCCAAAATGGATGACTTCACATTTGTTAACATTGTACTCCATCTGCCAGACCTTTGCCCACTCACTCAAACTATCTATGTCCATTTGTCAAGTTTCATAGTCCTCTGCATACTTTGCTCTACCACTCATTGTTATCCACAAACTTTGTTTCATCACACCAGGACAGAAGGTAGGGGTGTTCAAAAGTACAGCAAAGGGACAAACAGTATAAATGATCATCCATAAAAAGAGGTTTGTAAAATACTGGACATCAGTAACAACAACAAATCTGCAAATCTTTACATTCTGAAGCTGCCCCAAGTTATTTTACAGCCAAGGGATTAATTTGAAGTCGTGTTCTATACAAAGATAACAGCCAGATTGTGCATGGCTTCATCTCACCAGCAGCACGTAAGATAAAGGGCCATTTGTTGGTGTGTGGAGTGAGAGTGAAAGTAGGGAGAATGTTGATCAGCAAATCAATTCTTAATACGCAATGCTTCAAGACCTTTCTACCCAGCTGGTCAACCTAAACAGGCAGCGAAAGGCCTGACTGAACTTTGTACCAGCAACAATGCAGCACTGACTTAGTGCAGTGCACCAGCACCTTCTGAAATAATTTGGGACGGATGAGCAATAGAGTCATAAAGTCATAGAGATGTACAGCACGGAAACAGACCATTCAGTCCAATCTGTGCATGCTGACCAGATATCCCAACCTAATCTAGTCCCATCTGCCAGCACCTGGCCCATATCCCTCCAAACTCTTCCTATTCACATACCCATCCAGATGCCTTTTAATGGTTGTAATTGTACTAGCCTCCACCATTTCCTCTGGCAGCCCATTTCATACACACCACCACCGTCTGCGTGAAAAAGTTACCCCTTAGGTCTCTTTTATATCTTTCCCCTCTCACTCTAAATCTATGCTCTCTAATTCTGGACTCCCCCACCCCAGGGAAAAGACTTTGTCTGCCAAGCCAGTGATGCTTACATCCCTGAATGAGTGAATCAAAACATGCTCACATCTACATTGCTAATATAGTCCAATCAGTGAGCACTTTAACATTATTTTTATTTTTGAATTGTGAAAGCATTACACTTTATTTCCAATAAGGTGTAAGTTTGATTTACTTGGGGAAATCAATATATTTTCTGTCCTGTAGGTGGTGCAATGGGTTAGAAAACATTGTCCTTTTCAACTTTAGGACTAAACAGCTGATAACAGACTTCCTGTTTGTACAGCTCAGTAATTGCTGGAATTGGCCACAAACCAATCATCCATAAATTGCACCCCACAAATCCCGAAAGGAAGAGAATACCACAGATAGCATACAGTCTTCCTAATGGAAGTGTACATCGACAACTGCTACATGCTCCTGCCAGGACCTTGAAAACTTTGAGCATTTTGCCTCCAACTTCTACCCCTCTGTAACTTTCACATTGTCTATTTCCGACGCTTTCTTCCCATGACCTCTCTGTCTCCATTTTGATGTCCTCTGCCATCCACTACAATGCCACTGTATCCCACAGCTACCTTCACTACACCTCCTCACAGCCCACATCCTGCAAGGACGTCATCCCATTCTCCCAGTTCCTTTGCCCACATTGCATCTGTTCAGATGATGTCACATTCCAAAACAGCACAGTTGACATGGCTTCCTTCTTCCATAACCATGGTTTCCTGCCACTGTGGTTGACCCTTAACCGCATCCGACTTGTCACCCCTGCTTCCACCCTTAACCCTTCCAATTGCTCACAACAGGGTGCTTGGGGTTCCCCTTGTCCTCACTTTTCCTCCCATCAGCATTCAAAGAATCTTCTCCGCAATTATAAATAACTCCAGCAGAACGCTACCTCTCAGACACATCTTCCACCCACTCCGCCATCTGCATGTTGCAGGGATCGCTCCCTCTGGGACATCCTAGCCCATTCCACAACTACCAACACCACCCCCCCTTCCCATGGCACCTTCCCATGCAACCACAGAAGGAGCAATACCTGCCCCTTCACCCCATCCCTGCTCACCATCCAAGGGCCTGAACAGGCTTTCCAGGTGAAGCAGCATTTCACCCATACTACCCCCAATCTTGTAGATTGTGTTCGCTGCACCCAATGTGGCCTACTCTACATTGGAGAAACCAAACTCAGACTTGGTGACCGCTTTGCAGAATACTTCCGGTCTGTGTACAAGCATGACCCTGACCTTCCTGTAGCCGATCATTTTGACACGCCGTCCTGCTCGTATGCTCACATGTCTGTCTTGGGGTGCTGCAGTGTTCCAGTGAATCCCAGCACAAACTGGAAGAACAACATCTCATTGTCAGACCAGGCACCTTACAGCCCTCTGGAGGAGTTCAATACCTTCAAATTGTGAACCAATTCCCATTTCATTCCCTTTCTTTTAGTTTCACTTGTTACATTCTGTGTCACCACATCCTCTCTCCCCTGCCCCCACCCCAGTGGGACTGTCATCTCCAGCCTGGCAGTTAGACACACCATTGTTCCGCCATTCTCACATTTTGATCACTTAAACGGAACTATCAACATCTTTTCTCCCCCAGAGCCAGCACCCCACTGCCCAACCCCCCAAAACAATAGCATAAATGCCATCTCCTCCACACCTCACTTCAGCTCTGATGAAGAGTCATCTCGATTCGAAATGTTTGTTTGCTCTCTCTCTCTCTCTCCATGAATGGTGTCTGACCCACTGGAATCTTCAGCGTTTTTTGTTTTCAGTACAACATTAGATTGTTTTAATGAAAACGGATAATTTTGTTAGGTTAACCATCTGTAGAAAGCATCTGGCAAAGTAGAAAACTATTGGGTGTAAAAGGCACCTTAACAGCATGTATTTAAATGCCAAATATTCCAATTAGCTGTGTTGCACCCAATCCCAATTAACCTGCTATTTATTCTGCAAACAGTCAGTGACCCAAGGACCAACAACTTGAATACAGTACACGTAACACTCACATGTAAGGAGATGGCATGGAGTCATACTCATACTACAAGGAATATGATAGACAGGCTCTGAGGGAGCCTTGGAGATCTTATAATCCAGAATTTACAAGCCAATATAAAATAGTACTGGTTGCTAAGACTGTGGATACTGTTAGCAAGAAGCATTCCTTGCAGGGAGCAAAGGAAAAATCAGAAGGTCATCAATGCCTGAATCAAAAATAACCACACTGAACATACATAACAGAGCAGCACGGGGCAGGCTGAATATAGTTTCCAAGATCAAAAGGGACTTGCTACAATGAAAATGTAAATTTTAAAAACCACATCAGAAAACCAACCCCAGGAGGACTTCACTGTACAATGAAGTTGGCAGGCAATGAACAGAAAGTTGCTCAAATTCTCATCTTGAGATATCAGCACCGGTTTGCAGCCGAGCTGGAACATGCCATCACCGATTCTAATAAGAATCTTCCCTTTAGATGGGTCTCTTCACAGAATGTCTCACGTAACCAGAGATGATCCACCAGACGTGTTCTATCATGTGTGTGCCAGGTCCCTACAGCAGCAACCTTAAACTAACCCATTGCCCTGTTCATGGATCAGTGGTGCTGGAAGAGCACAGCAATTCAGGCAGCATCCGAGGACAGGCAAAATCGACGTTTCGGGCAAAAGCCCTTCATCAGGAATAAAGGCAGAGAGCCTGAAGCGTGGAGAGATAAGCTAGAGGAGGGTGGGGGTGGGGATAGAGTAGTATAGAGTACAATAGGTCAGTGGGGCAGGACATTGCCCTGTTCACTCCATTCACTGAAACTTCCATTTCTCTCAATATTTATAGCTTCATCTCAGTGTCTGAATCACATTCCAGCAATCTGAACTCTTAGTGACAATCTTAAATTGAAAGATCTTCATTATTATAAACTCCTAAAGAAAGAAAATAATCTCTTCCTTTACTTTTTTATGAAGGGCCTGTGGAGGCAGTCCAGGGAATATTCTCTAGGTTGACTCCAGGTATGGAGGGATTTCCTTATGAGGAGTAGGTTGGACTTAAAAACATTAAGAGAACCCCCCCCCCCACCAAATTAATGGTCCCTTTAACTGAGTTGGAGTTAATTATTTTCAGCAGAGACAGAGCCCGACGGACATGGTTCAATCAACAATCAGAAAATAAGAAAAATGTCAAACCATTGTAATACAGTTTTGGATGTAGGTTTGCTCATTGCACTGGAAGGCTCATTTCCAGACGTTTCGTTACTCTACTAGGTAACATCTTCAGTGGGCCTCAGGTGAAGCAATGCTAAAAATTCCTGCTTTCTATTCATATGTTTGGGTTTGTTTAGATTAGATTAGATCCCTTACAGTGTGGAAACAGGCCCTTCAGCTCAACAAGTCCACACCGACCCTCCAAAGAGTAACCCACCCCGCTCTGACTAATGCACCTAACACTATGGACAATTTAGCATGGCCAATTGACCTGACCTGCACATCTTTGAAATGTGGGAGGAAACCCACGCAGACATGGAGAAAATGTGCAACCTCCACACAGACAGTAGACCAAGGCTGGAATCGAATCTGGGACCCTGGCGCTGTGAGGTAGCAGTGCTAACCACTGAGCCACCGTGCCGCCCTGGGTAGGTCTTTGGGTTGGTGATGTCATTTCCTGTGGTGATGTTATTTCCTGTGGTGAAGTCACTTCCTGTTCCTTTTCTCAGGGGGGTGGTAGATGGGATCTAACTCGATGTATTTGTTGATAGAGTTCTGGTTGGAATGCCATGCTTTGCCTGAGGCCCACTGAAGATGTTACCTAGTAAGGTAACGAAACATCTGGAAATGAACCTTCCAGCTCAGCGAGCAAATCTACATCCAAAACCTCAACCTGAGCTACAAATCTTCTCAAAACTTGCTATTGTAATACAGTTTCATTGTAGGTGGGACTTGAAATTAGAGCTCCTGGCAGGGAGGGAGGGCCACAAACACATGACAGGACACATTGTTTTTTCGCTTTCCACTTCCTCTGGCAGTTCATTCCATACACGCACCATCCTCCGTGTGAAAAAGTTGCCCCATAGATCCCTTTCAAATTTTTCCCCTCTCACCCTAAGTTTTGGATTCCCCAACACAGGGAAAAGACCTTGTCTATTTACCCCATCCATGCCCCTCACGATTTTATAGCAGGAAGGTGGAGTTGAGGATTATCAGATCCGCCGTGATTCCATTGAATGGGAGAGCAGATTCAATGGGCCAAATGGCCAACTCTGATCCTATGTCTTATACCCTTGAGTCTTGAAGACACTCCCGAACATCACGTTGGGTGTTTCTCCATCGTAAGGACTGCAGCATTTCAAAGCAGCAATTAGGGACGGGCAATAAATGCTGATCAGATAGCAAGTCCATATCCTGTGAATGTGTATTTTTCAAAAAGAAACTCATCTTAACCATCTCTTTTTTACAGTAAATAGTCACAGCACTTTTAATCTCCCTTCATAGTCCCAGTTATAATTTCTAGGCTAGTTTGAACTTGAAACCCTTTGACATATTATCATGGCTTAGCTTAGTGTTCCAAGCTCCCAAAATTATACTCTGCAACTGAGAACATGCTGAGCAGTTTTCTTTCTGTTCTCCGTACTGCAATAGTAGTCGCAGCAGTTTCAGAGTGCAGTTCAGAAACTTCAGGACCTGAGTAGAAAAATCAAAGTGAACATGGCGTAGTAATCAAGGGAGGGTGACAAAGCTGGACGTGATGTCTTAGGATGAGAAGTCAAACACTGCCTACCCTTTCAGATGGCCAGACAAAATTCTCCTTTGAAGAATATGGTATTCCCAGCCACGATTTGAGGAAAGGATGCTTTCTTGGGCGCTGTCTAGTTTAACAAGACACAGTTTCAGTATAAAAGGCAACTCATTTAGCACGGAGAGTGACCTACATCTGTTCTTACTTGTATTGCTTCCTTTATTTATCTCTTGTCTAAACATGAGAAAAACAGATTATCTGGTCCTTGTCATCTTATTTGTTTTTGTGATCTTGTCATGCACACAAATTGACTGGTGCACATGTGCTTTGTGATTTCGAATGTCCCGCAGTCATGAAAGGCGCTATAAGAATGCAAGTTTCTCTTTTAGTGGACTGCTGGCAACTTGTTCTCGCACCTTGCAGAGAAAAGGGAAGAGAATCGAAGGGGCGGAGAAATGAACGGTGGAAGACTCCTGCTATCTTACCAGAGGGCTGTTGATGTTAAACACAAATGGATTGAAGAGAGGGCAACCTTCAGGTGGGCCCATCTGCAGCTCTGCCCCAATTCTCCACGCAGCAGCCGTGCAATGACAGAGACAAAATGTTACATGTCTTGCCTCAGAATGGATCAAGACAGCAGCAGCTTGAGCTCTAACTAATTCCTGTTCCCAAATTACAACGAGATCTGCATCCACAATATGTCTTTGAATTAGGTCATATCAGCTTGGTCAGCTCACTGAAATAAATCATCCCTTTTTTTACTTTCAAATCCTGGCTCCGTTCCATTCAGTTATTTTGTTTTCGTAAAAACAATGCCTTTGTAACCCACCCCATGAAGCTTCTATTAAATAAAAAAAATACAATTACAATGAAATGAAATCTAACATGTAAAACAAGTACACTGAGTTAGTCAGGTGCTGGAACCCAATGTTTAACTAACAAATAACAATTCACTATAGGACGTTTGAGAACATCATTCCGGGTATATGTATTTTCTGGTTTGTTTAAGGAGAGGTTATCGATAATAACACTGATGATTTGGAGATGCCGGTTTTGGACTGGGGTGGACAAAGTTAAAAATCACACAACACCAGGTTATAGTGTAACAGGTTTAATTGAAAGCACACTAGCTTTCAGAGTGACGCTCCTTCATTTGGTGATAGTGGAGGGCTCAATCCTAACACAGAATTTATAGCAAAAATTTGCAGTGTGATGTAACTGAAATTATACATTGAAAAATTGATTGTCTGTTAAGCCTTTCATCTGTTAGAATACAATGATAGTTTCACTTCTTTCATGTGTAAATCACAAAACCTTTTTTTAAAAAAGTTGCATTCTCGGGTTAGC
>NC_057744.1:8122772-8123749 GCF_004010195.1 Chiloscyllium plagiosum | reverse complement strand
GTAGGAGTGTCTGTGTGTGTGTATAGTGCAATGGTGGTCACCTGTAATGTGACATGAACCCAAGATCCCGGTTGAGGCCCTCCCTATGGGTACTGAACTTAGCTATCAGCCTCTGCTTGGCCACGTTTCTCTGCTGTCTGTCCTGAAGTCCACCTTGGAGGATGGTCACCCAAAGATCTGAGGCTAAATGTCCTGGACCACTGAAGTGTTCCCCAACTGGGAGGGAACCCTCCTGTCTGTTAGGGAACCCTCCTGTCTGTTGATTGTTGTGCGGTGCCCATTCATCCGTTGTCGTAGCCTTTGGTCGGTTTCCCCAATGTACCAAGCCTCCGGGTATCTTTGCCTGCAACGTATAAGATAGACAACGTTGGCTGAGTCACGTGAGTACCTGTCATGTACAAGGTGGGAGGTGTTCCCACATGTAATAGTAGTATCTATGTCCACACTCTGACACATCTTGCAGCGTCCACTGTGACAGGGTTGTATGGAGTTGTCCTGAGAGCCGGGCAGTTTGCTACGAACAACGATCTGTTTGAGGTTTGGCGGTTGTTTAAAGATAAGTAGTGGAGGCGTGGGGAAGGTCTTGGTGAGGTGCTCATCTTCATTGATAATGTGTTGCAGGTCACGAAGAACATGGCGTAATTTTTCAGTTCCTGGGAAATACTGAACAACGAAGGGTACCCTGTCGGTTGCAGGGTAATAATACTAGTCACATGCAGCTTTTACCCTTTGGCACCACCAACTGTATCCCCTTTGGAAAGTAAACTCCAATTCCTGCAGTTTCAGACCAAGACAGTCCCTTGCAGAATATCTCAATATCTGTATGTATTCGCAGATTGTGAGTAGTTGCTGCTTGTGTTTGTAATATTACAAAGCTGAGATAATAAACCACAATTTAAGAAAATGGTACTGACACAGTTCCTCTCTCTCCTCCCTCATTCTCTGCCCCACTCCCTCTTCTCTCTCTCGCACTCTCC